>NW_026732104.1:435000-559746 GCF_028476545.2 Physella acuta | reverse complement strand
CAGACACTCGGGAAAAATTCTAGAAAAGACGGCTGCTGCATAGATACTTATCACTACAATGCCAATCCGACGAAACCATGAAACTCTGCGTTGATAAAAAGAAATTGATTGCGTACATTTATCTTTAATTTATATAAAAATCACGCACACACAAAACATGTACACACACACTCATATAATAGTCTATATATAGTAAATAGTTTATATATATATACAGAGGCGTAGCGAGGGGGGGGGGGGCGGGGGGTGCGGACCGCACCGGGTGACACCATTTAAGGGGGTGACACCAAGGCAAAAAATAGTAAAATATATAGAGAAAAATTTGAGGGGGGGGGGGTGAAAATCAAAAGTTCGAGGGGGGGTGCAAATCGAAAGTTCGAGGGGGGGGTGCAAATCGAAAATTTGTCCCCGGGAAGAGTCGCTACGCCTCTCGGGGGGGGGGGGGGAACACCATTAAGTGCCGCACCGGGTAACACCCGACCTCGCTACGCCACTGGCCTTTGGCCTGTTACATTAATGATTAATTAAAGTTAAATAGTTTATTAAGATCAAATCGACAGTTATTACACGTCGGTGTGGGTGACACCATGACGTAACCGCATTAACCATATAGAAACAATGCTACATCCAACTGTATTATTAACAGACTATAGATTAACATCGTTACTATTAAGTCTGCGTTAATTAAATGGGTGCGGCAAATATGTAAATTATAGGCCGACACAAACACACACACACACACACACACACACACATATATATATATATATATATATATATATATATATATATATATATATATATATATATATATATACATATATATGCATACATACTTTGTTTCTTGTGTATGTGTGTGTGTGTGGGGGGGGTGACACCACGAAGTGACGCACCGGGTGACACCCTACCTAGCCACGCCACTGTATATATATATATATATATATATATATATATATATATATATATATATATATATATATATATATATATATATATATATACTTACAATAATATAAGAAAACGCGGTAGAAAAGAAATAAGAGGTATTGACAATGACATAGAAGGGAAATAACCTTTTATTAGCAGAGTCACTCATACGTAACAGATGTGGCTGAGATTTTCTCTTGCTTTTAAATATTTGAGCTTAAAATCAATGAGGTTAGTTGACACGTTACACTTAATTGTGTGAGTGACCCACCATCCAACATTACATTTAACAACCAAGAAGAAGGATGAGGTTTACTAAATAAATTTGGGATGGTACCGCCATGGAGGCGGAGACGAGGAGGTGATACGCCTAAACTGAGAAAGTGATATTTTATTGAATGGCGTCACTAGTTGATAGAAACCCGGTGCTGTTCACATCTCCCGCAAGAAAAACAGGTTATATTAATTAATAATTTAATTACTTAGTGAGGGGAAGCTACTCATGAAACATAGGAATGAACCAAGGTTTGATATTGATTGATAGGCCTATAGTATATATAGCAATATAACGACTGCCGTCACAGATGGTAACTATAGATTGATTAGTTTTTTTAATTAGACTCGAGATATTCACGTTCTCTGTATGGGTAATAACGAAAAATTGAATAATTTTAGCCTTTTTTTTTTAGAAAACACAATGAGCTAGTAGTTGGCCTAAGAAATTCAGCAAAGCTTTAAAATATCAAGCACATCGTAAAATAAAGTGCTTTTAGGCCTACAACCCAACTATATAACCAGAGTTTCTTCCAGGCATCTCTTCGGGGGGGGGGGGGGGCGAAAACAAGGCTACCCCCCCCCCCCCGAACGAAATTAAATTTATATAGAAAATATATACTTTTAACAGTGTCCCCCCCCCCCCCCGTAGAAAGTCTACCGCCCCCCCCCCCCCCCCCCCACCGGAGAAAAAAGTCTGGAAGAAACACTGAATATAACTAAATAATTCCCTTCCTCCCCCCTCAATTGTTATGTAGACCAAAAGAAATGACGTAACATAGCTGCCGATAAAAATACAATAATATTCAAAGGAGTATTAATCGAGGTTTTAGTCGAGTTAATCATTAAAGAGGTAGCCTTAAGGATTTAGATCAGTATTTCTTCCAGACTTTTTTCTCCGGGGGGGGGGGGGGCACTTGAAATTTTCGGGGGGGGGGGGGGCGGTAGACTTTCTTTGGGTGGGGGGAGGTGGACACTGTTAAAAGTATATATTTTCTGTATAAATTATATAAATTTCATTTCGTTCGGGGGGGGGGGGGTCGAAGAGATGCCTGGAAGAAACTCTGATTTAGATTTACAACGTAAGTCTATTTCTCCCCCTCCCTCCTTCCCACCCCTCATTTTATGACATAATATTTGGATGACGATCCCTCACACAAAATTAAAATATTGCCCTGCTAAGCTAATAAAACGTTAATAATATTAATAGACTATAAATTTAATAACAAAGGCATTTCTCTCTGTGTGTAAAAACTAAATAAATTTATTTACCTGATATTATTATCAGGCATATCCCTTTCTAATTGGACACCTGCATTTAAAAACTGCTCTTGAGCCTGCCTTAGGTATCTTGGAATGTTCCACAGGTCACGAAGCCACCCAACACCAAAACCTCCAAATGTAACGAACCACACTACGGCGTGATTTACCCTACCTAAGTAGAGATGGTGAATACCAAAGAAGCCTACAAACAGCCACAGTGAATATGTCACAACGATGTTAGGCATCTTAGCCTATAGTTGGACAGTGACAGTAAAACAAAACACTAGATATGAAATCCACATAGATCTAGATCTACATTCGTGGAAGAAATATTGCTTGTGAATCGTTTTTATTCTGTGCGAAGGTAACCCGAAAAAAATATTTAAACGGGAAAATCCGTAATGAATAAACTAAAATAAAAGAAGGCCACGTACTTTATTTATAGGCCGAGAATCGAAATGTGGCCAGAAACGCCGGCTGATTTACATATATTTTTTCTTGATATGCTTGTTTCAGTTTTAAAACGCAAAATCTGGCAACTTCAGTTTCGTAGAATATTATTATTATTAATGTCAATAAAACCAGCTTAGTTTGTATTATTTCATCTAATTTAGGTAGATGGGGAATTCTAAAAAAACAAACAAAAAAAAAACGGTTGTCATCTTCTCACATTAAAGGATGGGATAAAACGTGTGTGTGTATGTTAATATGTGATAATTAAGCTATACGCAGCAGGTAGAAATATGGATAGTGTCAACAGACTGCAATAGTTGACTTTCTTATTTCGAATTAAATGTTAGATTAATTAAAATTTTAGGTGATATGTGCAATTAGTGACGTCATTTTAACATCAGGTCTTTTTTTCATGAAGACCTAAGGTGTCATCCATAAATATATGACGTCACGCCTTTTAAACGACTTTTACTCCCCCCTCCTCCATCTCATATCGTCACTAAAAAGCCAACACCCCTCCCTAAAATGACGCTACACCTCGAACTGCACCCCCCCCCCCTCAGAATTGTATTTTTTTTTTTAACGGTCAGTTTCTTTCTAAAATATTGACTGAGCTTAGAGGTGTCTATATTAAGACATTTTATTATTATTTACAAAAAGTTATTTAAAAATCGCGTAATAGTGGCTGAAATTAAGTTTCTATTAATACATTACTTTTTAAAAATGAAAAGAGTGACACTTCCCTCATCACAATTCGTCACAACGTTATGCCCCTCCCCATATGAGTGTGGGTTCCCAGAAAGATGCGCAAATGAAAAAAACGTAACAGAAAAAGCGCGCAAATATATGCGCAACGGAAAATAGCGTAAACAGAATAAAACGCAAACAGAAAAATGCGCAACTAGAAAAATGCCCAAACAGAAAAATGCGCACACATAAAACTGCGCTAAGAGAAAAATGCGCACACAGAAAAAGCAGAAACAGAAATTTGCGCATACAGAAAATGCGCAAAGAGAAAAGTGCTAAGACTACACCTACACCTACATTTACAGCTACACCAACACCTACTAACGGACTGAATGACCCATCCACACAACTTGGTTACCTGTCTATCTGTCCATACATTTAAATATCATGCAAATTCAATTGTCATTGGAATAACAATGTTCCGGTTAGCTAAAAGAGAGATGTGCTATTGCGCAAACAAATATCAGTATCTCCATTTGAACTTGTCGAAAAAACTAGCAGGATGGACGGATGGTTAGCTCATGTAATAACTTGCAGGGAACGCCACTAATGGGTGACTTCACTGTACTAGAGACCGCAGTCTGTGATGCAATTCTTGGGGGGGGGGGGGGGGGGGGGGGGGGAATGTTGTTCGAAGACTATCGTGATTTTGACCTAGATACACAGTGCCGGATTGACACATAGTTAAACTTCTTCAGTATTCTTATTTTCTTAGCCCCCCCCCCCCCCCCCCCCCCGCTGTAGAGAAACAGAAAGAGATGAGTGGATTGACGGACGTAATGAAAGAGACAGACAGGCGGGTGAGAGGGTCGGTCGGTCAGTCGACGGTCAGTGTAGGTGTGGATGTAGTCGTGCAAATCACGTTTGGTCATATCATCTGTGATTACACAGCCCTGGTTTACAAATTGGCTGTGGGCAAACCTTCGCTGTTGTCAATTTTCTGTTTGTGCATTTTTCTCTTTGCGCATTTTTTCGATGTGCGCAATCTTTCTTTGCGCTTTTTTCCGTTGCGCATCTTTCTGGTCACCATGAGTGTGACATCATGAATGGAAGATTTAAGACTTAAGACAATAAGAGCCTAGGAATAAAATCGCACAAACCTGTAAGTCATTTATTTTGTGAGAGATAATTTTTAATCTCCAATAGGTTTAAAACGTCTTTTTATTGATTTACTTTTTAATTAAAATATACCAGGTATTGGGAAAACATGGGTTTTATAGTTCAGCATAAAAAAACAAGTGGTTAAAGACATTTAATTTTAATAAAACAACAAACAACACAGCTATAACATTCTGCTTACACATCATCAGAAACAATTACAGACATCAAGCTAAAAAAAGTTTTAATTATGCTGTATTAAAGGAAACACAGTATATAATATATATATATATATCTTTTAATTAAAAATAAATTAGGAAATATCAGCAGTTTTAATTTTTTTGAAATACTGCATTATGTCGACAACTCACTTCAATTAAATACCTTGCATATTTGGATAAGGCACACTGTTTCCTGCAATAGTTCTATGTGATTTTTATAAATAATCTATTTAAAGCTTGGTTTTAAAAAATGTATATCACTAACTACAGCATTAAATAATATGCTAATATTAAGTTATGATCACACAGCTATTGTGGGGAGGGTAGAAAATTATTTTTTAACTTTTCATATCAGACCAAAATCCTAAGTAGAAACATTATTTACAGGATTAGTTTTCAAGAATGTTCACTAATAAAGTATCTGTTTTAATATAATTTAGTTATTGTATCATTGAATACAAAGTAAAAAAATCAACTTCAGACTAGCAGCGACATCAAATTTTGATATTCATGATATGTTAAATCACCATTTGAGATCATTTTGTGTTCTCGGTTTAGATTTCTATTAAAGTTAAATAACAAAATATAAACTAATCAGTACAATTTTAAAATAAGTAACAAATTACATTACATGGCAAACTTATTTAAAAATGAACTCTATGATAAATTCCTGATTTAGAATAACGTACAACACAGAGTATTGTTGACATGGAAATAAAGCTTTTACATATTATTTTCAGTGCATTTAAAAGCTTGTTATTGTAAAGGTTTTTACATTTGTTTTATTTTTAGCTTTTTAGTCATTCCTTTAAAATAAAGATTACACTACATAGTACACAGGCTATGACCAGAAGCGTAGCGAGGGGGGGAGTTGCGGACCGCACCGGGTGACACCAATTAGGGGGGTGACACCAAGGCAAAAAATAGCAAAATATATAGAGAAAAACTTGAGGGGGCGGGGGGTGCCAACCGAAAGTTTGAGGGGGGTGCAAATTGAAAGTTTAAGGGGGGGTGTGCAAATCAAAAGTTTTGAGGTGGGGGGGGGTGTAAATAAAAATTTGAAAGTTTGTCCCGGGAAGGGTTGCTACGCCTCTGGGGGGTGAAACCATTAAGTGCCGCACCGGGTGACACCCGACCTCGCTACACCACTGGCTATGACTAAAATATTTGAGTCAAAACCAAAACAGAGGCTTGTGATCTCTAATTGACAGTTATCTAACCTTACTTAGTTTGTGGTTAAAGCTAAGGCAAGAAATCAGCCAACCGTGACAAATAGTTCATTTTTGACAGTAAGCTTATAGAGTGTTCACTAGTATTTAATCTTGTTATCCAGTCATCTCCCTTTAAATTTGAAGTAGTTTTAATTTCTAATGACTAAATACATATCTACTTAAATTACAAAATATATATTCTTGTGTTGTCATTGAAGAAGAAGGTATCTGGAAGGTTTGAATGAAATTGCTGCATTAGAAGAACTGGGTCAAAATTAAGTTACACGATTTGCTACAAACCCACAAACAAACAAACTTGTTAAAAGGGAGATTACTCAGTGAGAAAAAGGATCAATAACCAAAAAAGATTTTGTACATTTTTTTGTAATCATTTTATGATTCCTTAAAACTATCATTCTAATGCAATCAAATAATCACTCCAAAATAAATATCATACACAGCTGTTTCGTAATATGAATCAATCATAATGAAGGCTTAAAAGGTTTATCAAGAAAAGTTGAGCTTTTGACAGCCATGATCATTTCAGGCATCTGCTGTTCAGATCTAACAAATGTCATTATTTGAACAACAAAATATCTCAAAAAGAAAAATCACTTTACCACAAATTTTAAATATGAGTATAATTATATAAAAAAATTTGAACAATTAACTGTAGTTTTTTATGACTATAATTTTTTATAAGAAAATAAAAAACAAAATATAAAGATTAGCTTAAATTAACAATTAGATCTATTCACTGTCAAATTTAGGAACAATACTGTGTTATGTTTTATCTTATAATAAAATAAGTTATGTTTAATTTCCATTAAATAATGGACATGCACAAATTAATGTAGATACTATAACAAAATTTAAAAGATAACATTATAATAAATAAAGTAATGCCTTTTTTGACTAGTTTTTATAATGCTTTTAAAACAAAATAATGTGTAAATAAAAACAACAGTAAAATCAATTATAGGCTTAACACATACAGTTTCCAAGAATATATTTTTAATCTTGTTCATACACCCAATGTGGCAATGACTTCAAATAAAAGGACCATTATTTTTTATCAAAGAGAGCATACTTATTAAATAAAGATAACTAGTAAATGCAGTAAAAGTTTAATCAATTAAATCCTGTTATAGATCCCTATCCTTCTTAAACCTATTTGAATTAAATGGATTGGTTTCACGACCTGCTGTTTCTGAGCGGCTGCTAAACTTAGCACGCCTGGCTTTGACTGTTGATAGTGTGTTACATGCTTCTTGTATTTCTATAAATTTGGTCTGAGCATATTCCTTATCTTTCTCTACTTTAAAACGATCAGGGTGGAATTCTCTGGACAATGTCCTGCAGCGTTTAGTTATCTCTTTCTGGCTTGTCCATTTGTCAATTCCAAGAACCTGGAAAATTAGATTGAAGATTGATTTCAAAACAGATATTTATTGCTACTAAAATATCAGACTATGATGTCCTCTATGTATGATGTTCATAAAACAACTGGAATTTAAGAATGGGTGAATCCCAATATACTAATTCCGTAGGTATTAGTATTTTTCTATATGGTTTATAATGTAACTATTAAGTATATGTGTCAAAAATTTTCTTTAAAAAATGGTGACATTTTAACATCAGCACTGAACTAAATTTTTAAGTTTGGGAAATTTGCTATAACTTTTTATAACATTACATTAAAAATTTACTAAATTTGGATTGAGAAAAACATGTTAGTCATCTCCCTTGATGAAGCTTGCACTGGAAATGGCTATGAACATGTAAAATTAATATCTCTAGAAAAAATATTTTATTAAATTGTGAAAAAAAAAACGTGATAAAGCTAAACTTATAAAGAAAGGTTATGCTAGAAAAGTAGTTGTTGATGAAGCTAAAAATGGGCTTAATTGTAATCTACCAGGATTTAAAATTAATTTCTAGTTATTCAATTTTAAAACAGAATAATTTTTTTTTTAAATACTAAAAATGGTGTAATAATACTTACACTGTAAGCATTGGTTTCTCCTGAAAAGTCAAAAAATTCTTTCGCATCAGAGTACATTCTGCTCCAGCCTGCATGTCTGTATACAAAGAATAATTTTCTAAGAGAATCCATTGTCCGTATCCAAGCAGGGACTTGAAAAAATTGGAAATGGCTTCTCGCAATGGTATTTTCTCCTCCCCTTCAATTATAATGTGGGCGTTGAAATACAAGCCATATCCCAGTAGAGATATCCATATCCCACAGGCAGCACAATACACACAGATATTGTAACAATGCTCTGTCTTTCTTTTGACACCATTTACTGTTCCTGGCTGTAACTGTCTCCAGCTTAATCCTCTAAGCCATGTTGATAATCCTGCAAAAACTGGTGCCAGTGATACACTTCCTCCTTCACTTATAACCCACGGCAAAGAGAAGATGCATCCAAAGAATGGGGTTTTTAGTGGTGTTTGTAACTCTCCTATATTAGCAACCAAATACACTCCTGTGGAATAAAAATAATATACACCAGGAATATTTTAGCATTCTCAGTTTTTTTCTTTTGTTTTTCAAATCTGTTTATGGTAGGCCATTTTGAACTTCACAGATAGTTGTCTGATTGCTGTTTAGATAGTGTAGTCAAGTTGTGAGATACACTTGTGCTACCCTGTAACATGAAGGAATTGGGTTCAGTTCCAGGGTTCATTCCCTGGATTTCCTCAGCCCACCTAGTTTTGTTAAGTACTTACACAGACAATGTTCCCTCTAAGGGGGAAAAAGCTAATGTGCAAAATGTATTTTCTGTGCGCGGTGTTCTACAAGGATGTATTTATTTTACAAAATCACTGTGCGGCAGCTCAAAACTACTGCGCTGCAGCGCAACAGCGCAGCTTAGAGGGAACATTATACACAGGGTATTTTAAGGCAGTTGAACTCTTCTTCATCTGCACTATGGACCATTAGTTCTAGAAGGAAAATTTACTCCTATACTAGTTGGTCTAAATTTTCTAGGGTTATAGTCACTATAACTATAAGTGCTCTAGCTTGTGCTCATAGATTTTTTTGTACCACAACTGCAAGGAGTAGTATGCTGTTTGTAATTTCTTCAGCATAAATAATTAATTAATAATTGCAAAACGCAAAACAACTGCAAATAGATGAGTTTACATACACCTTACCTACAACACCTCCTAGTATGTACAAAAGTTTAGATAATGCTCGACAGATGAAGTAATACACAGGGTATTTGGTGGCATCTTGTGATGTGTAATCAGGCACAACTCCAGACAATACAGCCCCTCCTACAAGTCCCATTGTGAAAATTCCAGCTAGACGAAACATACTGCATGATGGTGCTACATTTTGTGCAATTCTAGAAAATAAAATCATAGCAGGTGGTGAATTTCTAAAAATGCTGTGGTTTCTTTTTTTTTCAATAAGTTTTAATTTTTAAAGATATTATTATTTAGAAATAGGGATCATATAAATGTATATATTTCCATAAATATTGCTGGTATCATTATTAACTTATTGACAAGTAGGGCCTACTCTTGTTGTATCACTTAACATTGTGTGACAAAATCATCAATAAAAATGTTTAACTGTATGGTGAGAATGGACTATGGGATTATTCAAAACAAAGTCAATAGTTATACCATTTAGTTTACCTCTGAAGATGTTTCTTCTGGTAAGGACCACTTCCTGTGGCCCATTCTACATAGTGGGGAATGCGCCAAAAGTCTCTTAGCCAACCAATACCAAAACCACCACCAACAGTAGTGAACCACACAATGGCATGATTTAACCTGCCTAGGTAGAGGTGATGTATACCAAGCCAGCCAAAAAACAGCCACAGTATATATGTGACTTTCAGGCTAGCCATATTTTTGAAATTCTACACATCACAACCTGGTTTAAAAAAAATAAAGTTTGAGTATGTATATAGAATTAGCAAAACTTACAAGATAATTTAAATTTTATAGGTTAAACGATACAGATTTACAATAACATTTTAAAATTGTAGCCTGAAAACTGATAATTTTTAGGTAGGTCTACTACAAATAGTCTATATATATATAAATAAAAGTATGTGAGTTTGTTTGTCCTTTATGCATTACTACACCATTCATCCAATTGCCATGAAACTTTGAGGCTTGGTGCGATTTGGCACCCCAGGCTTTTCTGGAAGAGCTATGGCACCTACATTTGTTTTAAACAGTGCTATAGACTATGGATAAGATACGTTATTATAGTCATTCACTAAATTGAATCAGCCATGTCTGTAGGTGCCCCAGCAGGTTGTGATTTGGTGCCCCAGGTTATCTAGTGAGCACTACTGCACCTACCTTAGTTTTAAAGAGCACCCTACAATACTGACACAATGGCACACAACACTCATTGATTAAACTGAACCACGGACCATACACGACACCCCGATGGTAGTGTAATCAGGGGTTCATGAGAGCGCCCCTCTATGTCCCTGACACTTGGGCAGTCGCCAATGTGTGTTCTACCTCACTATTATGGAGAGTGATTTACGTATGCTCAAGGCTTTCATACAGCACGCCCTGGGGCATGCAGGCGGTAGTGTGGGCAAGGCGTTTCCCGTCAAATATGATCCAAAAATATTGCACAGGCATAATTTACATTTAAACAAATCCGTGCTAGAAAACGAGGTCACACAACTACGAATATAGGATTGGTAATGCAGTGATGAAACCCTCTGAAAATATTGTGTAAGACTTTCTTCTGAGACTGTGGCAACTCTTGAGGATGGGAAAGCTAAAATAATTAATAAGTAGGCCCATATTTAGTTATGGTATAGGTCTACTACAATATATATCTAGATCTTTCTTCTTCTTCGTTCTTAATTTTTAGTGTTGGAAGGGATCGAGCCTTATCTGCCAGAGGGTTTGAACTCGAGACTTTTTTTTTCGAATTTATCAACCATGAGCTTTTTTGCCGACTCTACCACGCCTCCATCACAATTAAGGATACGTGTCAACTGGTTATGCGCCATTGAGGCCATTGACTCTGATTTCAGAATGCTTTTCTTTTTGTATTTGCTTCCATAGCCTTTGTCCAACCAAGAACAAACTACAAGGCAGCAGTTGTTTAATTTTGAAGTTTATATCTAGATAATTTAAGCCTATTAAAAAACTATGCACTATAGGCCTATAATATATATTAAGCCTATATTTAACAATATAAATATTAAATAACTAGGCTTTAAAAAAATAGTCCTGAATAAATAAAAAAAACTAATAGGCCTATAAGTTTAAACTATAAGTTATTAGATCTAGTTAATTATTAGTTAACTTAATTAACAATTAACACTTGGTTAATATAAAACTAGGCCTATAAACAAACAGCAATGACCATGAGGCCATAGAGAAGGTGAGCCACAAGTGACTAACCTTAAATATTGAAATAATTAATAAATGTATGTTATGGTAATCATCTAAAAAAAATCTAATTTCATTAAATTTAAATTTTGATTCAATTCTGATCACTTGAAAAAAATTAAAATAGCTTCAATGTTTTCCTTACTTTATAACTTACTTAATTGTTAATTAATGAGGCATAGATCTAATTAATTTTTTAAAGAAGTAAAAACTATTATTAGGCCTAGTATTTTATTTTCACTTACTCTAGACTCTAGAGTAGTCTAGACTCTAGAGATATTCAGCATTCTAGATCTAGATTAATATTAATCTAGCTAGGCCTAATCATCAGCTAATGTATTTTGAACTATTTTATTAATATTTTGTAGATCTATGAAAGATGATAGATCTATGTATTATGTATGTAAGTTAAGTTACATGATTTATTGTTATTCAAGTTATTGTAAGATGTTACTTGTTAGAGTAGTTACTAGTTAGTAGAGTCATTTCATTAGAGTTAATGAATGTTAAGAAGACAATAAAAAAAACATTAAAATACGGTGATGCTAGATCTAGAGCTTTACCATTTTTTCTCTAAGTCCGCTCCATACTGTGAAGCAACGTGGCATTTTAATTTTCAAGGGATAGGCCCTAAGTCTAGTGTACAACTATTCCGCCGTAGGCAAATACACTTGGTTTTCTTTGCAACGCAGCATCTCTGAGCAGTTGCTAATTGAAACAAACCAGTTTCGCAGCAAAGGCATCCCCATCACTCGATTGCTTTATTATTATTTGGTTGTGATGTAGGCCTAGTCTAGACTTGTTCGGCTAATAAGCCCAACCTAACATTCCCAAGGTCTAAAACTAAATCAATAGATCTGGAATGTGTAGTGGTTCATTTCACTATCAAAACGCTTAAACTTAAACAAATTAAAACTAGATCTAGATCTACGTTTTTTTTTAAATTTTAAATGTTTTCTTTTGGAGATCGCGCACATATTATACAACAAACATGCATGAATCCGCCCCGAAGTAATAACTTGGATAACTTTATTTTTTAAAAGTCTATTAATTATATAAACAGTAAAGTAATGAGACATACGGTAATTTAAAAAAAATCCAACGATAAGTACTTCAAGTTGCAAGCCGCAAGGCTAAATTACCGTGTTGGCAAATACACGCATCTTGTGACGTAGGAACACGTGTTACTAGTGTTAGGTTGGCCTACACACTACAACTTGAACAAGCCGATTTATTTCCTATTTCTTCAATAACCTTTTATTTTTTTTCCTCAGACAGTGTCAGCGAGTGCTTATTTATTGAACAGCAACATAAATAAAACACGTAATTTTAGATCCCCCTCCCCATTTCGTAGCCCCCCCCCCCCCCACGACTCACCCGTTTAAAACTAAGACCTTTCCTCACCCAATATTTAATCTAAGAATATAAATTATTATTCTAAAAAAAATCATAGGCCTACGTGTGACAGATTGGCAATGTGTATATTTTTTGTTCACTTTTATTTTTCTTTAGGCCTATAACTGCAGCGATTTTTAGATCTAGATTTAATTTTTTTTTTGAAATTGATACATATATGTGTCCATGTTTGGTGGTGTAATTGGAGCGTCCCTTATGGCATTTCTCCCTTCTTGTTTAAAAATATGGAGGTAGTTTAGGCCTACATATCTTGATTCAGATTGTACCCTGTTGTTAGTACAGTAGAGTAGCGAGGGGGGGGGGGACATATGTCCCCGGGCGCCGACCTTAGGGGGCGCCAAAATGGGTTGGAAAAATAAATTGAAAGGTTGGGGGGGGGGGGGTGTAAATCGAAAGTATGAGGGGGTGCAAATCGAAATCTTGAAGGGGGGGGGGGATGCAAATCGAAAAGTTTGTCCCCGGGCGCCGGGAAGGGTCGCTACGCCTCTGTGTTAGTATGTAAAACGGTCTACGTAGAGTGTAGTTTGACCACTTAAGTACCTGTAGTCAGTGGCGTAGCCAGGATCGTCTCAAGGGGGGGGTTCCAATTTTTACCCGGGGACAAACTTTCGATTTGCACCCCCCCCCCCATCAAACTTTCGATTTGCACCCCCCCCCTCAAACTTTCGATTTGCACCCCCCCCCTCAAACTTTCGATTTGCACTTTTTATATATACTTTTTATATATACCGAGGGGTCTATGGGGGGGGTTATGACCCCCCCCTAACCCCCCCCCCCTGCCTACGCCACTGCCTGTAGTGTAAGCTCAATATTGACTTATAATTCTACTTGATATTAGTGAATGTAATATTAAACCAGCTTGAAATATTTATTATCAAGTCTACAGCCTACGCGTGATATACTGTTTTTTTAAAGGGGTTAAAAAAAGAAAAAGCCTACATTATGTAGTAAGTATAAGTCAACGCCAGGTGTAGTTAATCTATGGGAGACAACTTATCCACATAAATTGTTGCCCTTCCTTATCTGTTAGATATTGTGAACACAACATGTGCAGACAGTCCGCATTTAAGTTTAGGCCTACTAACGTATTTTTAAGGTTGTTTTTTTTAACTATGTTAAACTTATATGTTAATGAATACATACTTATAGTTACAATTTAAACGAAAGTATTAAGTAAACAACACCATAATTATTTAACTGCTATAGTTTCAAATAGTTCACATTTAAAAAAGAAAAGCTTTTTTAGACTTACCTACATGATTATGACTGACTTGCGTGTGATGCCAAAACTTCCTGACACATTTACTCTTGACACATTACTTAGGTCTACCACATGTAGGCCTATTGGCCCAAAATGTTTTTATTAAAAAAAAAGATAGCTCTCGCTGATTACGTATTGCTTTTTTTAAAATTATGAGATAGGCCTACCGCAACATTCCCCCCTCCCCATGAATTCTAATATTAGACCTAACGCGAAGTGAAAATTAGTTCTTAGTGTGCCACGTGGAAACACACGAGTGGACGCGGCTAAAACAATACGAGCAGAAAACATTGTTTTTTTCTCTAGTGACGTCTACATTCGAGCAGGTTCTTGTTTGGGCCAAAGTTAATGAGTCTCGAGTCATCATATCAGGCTACAGCTGTTTCATCGTTATGGCCACATAAAAACAGCGCTCCACACCTCTAGAGATCAAGTTCAGAGCAGAGGGGGTGGAGGAGGGAGTATAAATGAGGCGGGCAGGCGGTGTAATGTTGCTGATTGCAATCTGACGACTACTACAGCATACTTGCAGTAATTAGACATATGGAGGGGGGGGGGAGGCTACAATCGGTCGCTCTATTTACCGTAACATATCTGATACACCCTTCCCTCCCCTTTTTTAAAACAAGATAATAAAATTCATTGATACATGTCAGTTAAAACCACGAGTTTGTAAAATAAAAATATATAATTTATGAAATACCCAATAGCCTAATTTATTCAGTGTCCTGTATAGTGAGAGAGAAAAAGATAGCGTTGATTTCAGCCTGACCGAGTCCTAGGTGTTAAATCAGCTCTTAGTTTACATATAGTCACACCATCTGGTCAGTACACATACACGGGTCTACGCTGGGAAATGTGGAATTTACGTCTTTGGTAGCTGTAGTAATGGGTGGAGTTATTTTTATTAAACCTAAATACGCCGCAGGGCTTACTCTTTGGGTAAGTTTGATCACTCATCCACCCAGTTAATTACCTCTGTAGACCCCCCCCCCCCCCAAACAATAATTAAATATTAATGTAGAGTTAACAAGACATCAAGTTTAGGCCATCACAACCCTAATCAAATGGTAATGTAAGCTGATGTCTACTGTAATAAAAATGGCAAGGTGTAATGACATCAAGGGGGTGGAGGGTGGGGTAATTGACTGACGATAATGTCGTAGACCAGTGACAAACACACTGGGCAATATGAGTTTTAGTGATTATAAAATAACTCTGAGAATTGTATAAGTACAAAGAACAGGGATATTCTATGTTATTAATATTTTTGACGTCATGTTGCCTTGCCAACACCCTTGCCTTAGCAAACAATGAAGGTAAAAACTTGGTAACAAATACACCATGCTTCGATGGAAATCAACTATTTGGCTACTTGTTGTAGTTTACCCATGATTTCAACCAACATCTTGCCAAAACTTACCAAGCATGCGTATATATATATATATATATATATATATATATATATATATATATATATATATATATATATATATATATATATATATATATATATATATATGACATTTCTACACAAATACTGACAAAGAACAAAATATATATGTGCAAGCATAAGAGAGAACATAAAAACAAATCATAGAAAATATGAATCTGTATTTACATCAACATTATCAATATGTAAGTATTTACATGATAAAACAACATCAAATAAGGTACATATTTACAATCTTACATTCATGTAATAAAAAAAGCCAATAGTTCAATGACTATTCTATAGATCAACAGTGATGTGCATTAGTCCTCTGTGCAAAATCTTCTGAATGTTAAACTTTATACAAACCACTAGCTATAAAGATTTGTCTATTCAATATTCTTCAACGAAGGTATAAACCTACTTTTCCAGGTTGAAAAAAAAACAATGACTATAATTATTTCCACATGACTACAGTTTTTAAAAATTTACTTTTAAAATTAAATACTGAAAAACTTTCATGCGAACTGTTGCTAACTGGATGGTGCAATGAAAGGCCCACATCCAATGAGAAGATTGCGCCTAGTAAAATGTAACCCTAGTATAGTTGAACTTTTAGTCAGGTAAGTCCCCAATAGTAGGCTGGGACTATCATTCCTGAAGAAAGAAGACAACAAATACATAGAATCCTATTTGTAAGTATGGATAAATAAACACTGCTATAAAAAATATGTAAATTTTTCTTCAATACTTACACATTCACATTGCTTGGAATACTTGTATCTGTTTCAGTATCCTGTTCAGCTAATACTTTGTTTATATCCCATAACCTTATGCTGTCATCCAGGCCTCCTACAATACAATCATTAGTAGAATATAGTTTAAATTAACAGAAGATGATGATAGAGACATTTTTAATATGGATTGTGATAACTGCTGAATGACTCAGCCTAATGCAGAAGGAGCCAAATAAATGATTACTATAACTGTACATGTTGTTTCATGAAATATTTAACTAATTAGTTAACAATATATTCTTCTAAATCAGTACTGCGCAACAAGCCAGCTAAATTAGAGATTTTTAATTAGCAATTATTTGATTATTTTTAAATCTGATTGTAGTATTTCTTTGATTATATATAAATTACAAGATATTTTTAGAAGAAAATGAAACTAATTTTTTAAATTATAATTTTTATCTGGTAATCCCAAACTACTTTGTCACAGACAAATGCATATTTCTTATATAAACACAACAAAAATAAGGTGAGATTTCACCTACCTGAAGCTAGCATAGTACCATCCCTACTGAAGCAAATACAATACACAATGTTTGTATGACCTTTCAACTGTGCCACTAGAGTTCCAGTTGATAGGTCCCAAACTAGAACTAAGTTATCTGCTCCTGGTAAGATAATTAGGAGGAAAAAATATTGTTATCATAATTCAATTATCTAAAGCAGCCATAAGGTAATTAAAAAAAAAGAATGATTATTATGATTAAGAGATGCTACATCAGTAGACTCATGTATATTAATACCTTATTTAAGTATAAGCTATAAAGATATTTTGAGTGCAATACATTAATGTGTTTACCTGCACTAGCTAAATACCTGCCGTCTGGACTAAACTGTAGACAATGTATAGTTCCCTGGAATAATTAGGCAAACTTGAAAACTTGCAGGAATTTTCAATTTGATATTTTGAAAAGATTTAAAGATATTTTTTACATAATTAAAATATATTTTAAAGTTAGAAATAATATCAAAGTATTAACCAGTGTAATGCAAAAATGAATGTCCAACCTTATGACCAGTCATGACACGCACACAGCTGCCATTCAGCATATCCCACAACCTGACACTTTTGTCACTAGAGCCAGTAGCCACATAATTGGAGTTGGGATGGAACTGACAACACTGCGGTAAAATAAACCACAAAAAATACACTTCGGAAATCAAACACTAATACTTGTTAAAATAAATCTTTTGCTTATAATAAAAAAGAATTAAGAAAGATGTAAATCTAAGATAGTAACAGTAAAACTATCAGCAATATTAAAAAAATAAACAACCTATAAACAAATAATGACCCAACTAAATCAAAATATAATAATTCACAATTATGGTAAAAAATGTGATATACATCAACGTCAGCCAAATGTCCTGCAAATATCCTGAGTGGTTGATAGTGGTCAGTGGCCCAGACTCGAGCAGTCCTGTCATGACCAGCAGAGGCAAAATAGTAGCCATGAGGGCTGTCAAATGGTTAAAAAAGCTGTATAAGCATTACCAAATAAAAGAAGTATAGCTTGAATATTTAATATATTCTATACTCTCAAAAATCATTTTGTGATGTTTTATTGTAATGCTTAATAAAATAATGCTAATAAATGGTTGATTTAAAATTGTTTTATACCTAAACTTGACATCCCATACTGGAAAGTTATGCCCCTTGTAACAGACTAAGTTGGTCCAAACAAGAAGACTCCAAAGACGAACTAAAGGAAAAATGTTATTTGAGTTAATATGTATTAATGACCTTTTATGATGACCCATTAAAAATGTATTAACTTATAAAATAATGTAACAACCTCAAATAGGTAATTTTATCACTACGCTCGCTATAGGATAAGTTAAATTAAACTTACTTGTACCATCATCAGATGAAGACAGGAGGTAGGCCCGATCTGGACTAAAACTGACAGCATAGACACTGCCACTGTGACCAGCCAGCTTTTTATTGTCACTAGCTGTTCTCTCGTCAAATATTCTTTCCATAACATCATCTACAATAAAAAAAATTAGAATTTTGTTAATCTTCAGAAATGTTTTCTATTTAGTAAAGCATGTTATAAGCAGTAAAAGTAACAGCCCTGCTATAATCTACGTAACTACCTAAATTAAAAATTTATACATGTTTTCAAATGTGTATAAAGAAATTTTGATTACAGTCTACATTTTAACATCTATTTTCATTAAATTTGTATTGTTCAACATTTATAATTTATTAAATGCATACAATGATTAGAAAAAAAATTAGCAATTTACACATTTTTGTAGCATATATTTAGCTTAAAGCAGTTTAAAGAAGGGTGTACACACCAGCCTCCTTGTCATACATTTTTGTAGCATATATTTAACTTAAAACCGTATAAAGAAGGATGTACACACCAGCCTCCTTGTCATACATTTTTGTAGCATATATTTAACTTAAAGCTGTATAAAGAAGGGTGTACGCCAGCCTCCTATTCATACATTTTTGTAGCATATATTTAACTTAAAGCCGTATAAAGAAGGATGTACACACCTTGTCATACATTTTTGTAGCATATATTTAACTTAAAGCCGTATAAAGAAGGATGTACACCAGCCTCCTTGACATACATTTTTGTAGCATATATTTAACTTAAAGCCGAATAAAGAAGGGTGTACACACCAGCCTTCTTGTCATACATTTATGTAGCATATATTTAACTTAAAGCCGTATAAAGAAGGATGTACACACCAGCCTCCTTGTCATACATTTTTGTAGCATATATTTAACTTAAAGCTGTATAAAGAAGGATGTACACACCAGCCTCCTTGTCATACATTTATAAAGCATATATTTAACTTAAAGCTGTATAAAGAAGGATGTACACACCAGCCTCCTTGTCATACATTTATAAAGCATATATTTAACTTAAAGCTGTATAAAGAAGGATGTACACACCAGCCTCCTTGTCAATCATGTCCAAGTCATCTGGGTCTTTCATCTCCCTCAGCTTGTTTGGGGTCAGGGACCAGACCCTAACATTGCCGTCAGCAAAACCTGCAGCCATCATGCTAGAGTCATCTGTTACATCTACGCTAGTAACACTGGGTGAAAAAAACAAAGGCAGTTGTCTACACATTGTGATGGTCAACATCTTTTCAATTTTATGGTCAATTGTTTACAAAAATGAAAAATGTTTATTGACTATCATAGAGAAATATAATACTTTAATAAAAAATCGGCAGTTGGATTTTTACCAAATTGGTAAATATAATGAATTAGATTATTATAAATGTGGATTAATGAATTACCCTTGGTATGAATTAAGAAATGTGTAGAAACAAATGGATGGTAGATGACTATGGTCAAGTTTTGCCCTCTTCTTTGCTTCTCTGTATGAAAGAGCTCGCTCTCTGTGATCTTGGTCTTTGCTAAAACAAAATTAGTTGGGAGTTGCTTATTGTTGCAATGTGGGTGTGAGGTAGGGGTAGATTCTTGAATTCATATACCAATTAATCAACAAATATTTATATATAACAAAAAACCTAACATTTGTATTATAAAAAGACATTACCAAATTAAGATGAATCAAAACATAAGTATTAAAGACCAAACAAAAAATGTACTCACAGTTCTGGTAAAGGTATCCTAAACACAGGTGGAGCATTGGGGTCATTTTTAGATTTCTTCATCAACAATGGATCTTTCTTTGATTTCTTTTTCTGAAATATATTATTCCAAAATGAAATTTGGTTGAATAAAACATACCTGAACAGAAAGAAAAAAAGAATTTTTTTGTATGCATAAAAGATTACTTTTAACTACTCTTTTGCAGACAGTCCATTACTGTACATGTGTGATTTAAATCTGGTTTTGGTGGACATACAACCCAGGTGGCAAATTTTCAAAGAAAAAATTTAGTTGTACAACATAAGGTACATCTAGCCAAATATGTGTTTCTGGCAGTGACTGTTGTATGTTTGTAATTAGATATTGTTTCATTTTCTAAATTATCACACCATATTGGTGTTAGACAAAACAGTCTGGTTCATACTTTAGGCTTCTCATCACCATCTGCAGCTTCCTCTTCTTCGTCTAGCTGGATATTCAAGTCAGGTTCTTTCAACAATCCAAAGAATACTTTAGCTTTGTTGGCTACAGACACAAAAAATGGTATAAAGACAAACCGGTAAAGCAATGTGATTGAGAAATTAAATTTTTCATCTTCATATCAATTTAGAATACTTTTTTAAGCAGATGATATTATTTAGCGATTATTACATTTATTAGTTTAATAATAACATTCTATTGCATTCTTAATAGAAAAAAACACATATCTAACTTAAACATTATGGAGTACACATAGTTGCTAAAATATAGAAGAGCTAATTTTACACCTTACCATCTCTGTCTACCTCTCCAAGTAACCCTCCACTTGTAGCCTGTATTTGTTGGTGTGTACGAGGGACTCCGTCAAACACTGTATTTAAAAAAGTAAAGTTTAATAAACAAGTCAAAAATTAATAAACGCTGTATTTTAATCAAAAACAAATAAATCCAAGATATGATAATGCCAAATTAAAAAAAAAATCTATTATTATTTTCATTACTTAAGTTTTAAGGAATAAAATAATTTCAATATAACATTTTGCTATTTTCAAAATGCAACATTCACAGAGTAGGTTTATATCACCATTATTATTTACATTACAAGGTGATTGTTGTTACACTGCTTTCTTAACAAAAATGTTACTTGCCATCAATGAAAAGATGATCCTGAATAATTGTTAGCAACGGAGACAAGCGTTTTTCTTGTAAGTGTCTTTTGAGGTGTGTGTATGAGTCACGAGACATCCGTAAAACAAATTTACTTGTCCTGTTTGATGTAACACAATCACAATATATAACACTATATTCAAATATTCCTTGTATATATAATGACAGAGAGCTGTTTAAAAAAAAAAAACATACTTAAAGTTTTCCAAAAGTTGGTCCCCATTCATGTGTTCTTTCTTGCGGACAATGGCCAATTTGGCTAAGTCTTCATGATGGTGCTCTTCTTGATCTTGCCAGAATTTAGTATAAAACTCAGCAGCTGAAATTATCCATATCAATACAACAGTTTAAAAAACATTTGCTAACAATTTTGATACAAAAATTAATGATTTCATCTAAATTTTAAGAAGATCTATTATAACTGTATCATTGGTTATCCCTTCCCCACATTATTGTATGTAATTTTGCAAAAAAATGTTTAGCCTGTAAATGAGTTGTCATGATAAAGAGATAAAAGCAAAACAAAAAAATTCTTTAAAAAATATGTACCATTCCATTCATGATCATTGTACACCAATTCAAGATACATGTGTACAAATATTGGATACAAAATGATGGACAGTTCAACCTGTGAAGGAATGTTTTAAAATGTTAATTAAATTGGCTGACAAGACAGTCTTATTGCTTCAATATTTTTTTACATTAAACTAATGAATATATTACTACATGAAAAATGAAAGTGAGGTGAAAAAGAAACAATTAACATTTTGCTGGAAAAAGATTCACCTTGTGAACATCAAGGCAAGAGTCAATGAATGTTTTCAAATCATTGTATAGATCCTCATAGAGACTTGGATCATCATCACTAAAAAAAAAAAGAAGAGAAAATGCATTACCCATGAATCAACAGTAAATAAAAGAAAGTATGTGTCTATCAAAGTATAAAGTAGAGTCACACCTTTTGTATACAGCAGCTAATGCTTGTGAGACCTCTGTTTTTTTGTCATCTTCAGTTTTCAGATCATCATCAGAAACTTTAGCTTCTTGCTTGAGGAGATTTTCTGTCTCCTGTACAAATTATAGAATTATTTTTGTTTGTATCTCTTGTTTATAATAATGGAAAGCCTAAAAATTACCCTTCATTAACATGAAGTAAATCAAAGACAGGAAATCATAAAGCCATCTTGACAAAGTCACCAAGCAACAGAATCACATCTACAGTAGAGGTCCACTATGTTTAAGTCTAAGCTAACCTAAAAAGGACAGGTATGTCTTCTTATATTTCACTCTACTTCTTTAGGCCAAAATTTACACTTAAGACTAAAACATGAATGAAATATAATTTAATGAAATCTCATAGGTCAATATATTAATTAACTATTTTAGCCTAACCTTTCAACTTTTATTTTAAACTAAGAAAATTAATTTTTTGTCACTTAGAACCTGACTAGAGAATCAATAGTGACAGCCAGAAAACTTGTTTAATTTGTCTATTAATTCTCAATCTTAGTCAGTGTCCAACACAATGGGGAAAACAACAACTGTCATTGTGAATGGAAAAATAAAAACAGTTTACCGTCTCTCTTTATTATTATCTATTACTAATATTAGGCCTAAATAGAATAAATTAATATTAGGCTGATTCTACCCAGAGAAGATGCGCATATCTTCTAAACAGTGCTACAGTGACCTGGTTCTTCTTGTTATCTAAATGTTTGTTGTTCATGTGTATGAGTTGTCCTGATGGGATTAACATAATAAAACTTTAAAACTTGTTTTTGATGGCACTGCACATGCATGAGTTTACAACCGCAGAACCCTAGCCCTAACCCTAGTCATAACGCTAGCTCAGCTATTAGGTCACTACCTTTTGCTGACCAAGTGGATACGCTGAGGCGAAAAATCTTTGGATGATTATAGATACCGGTGTCCGATAATATCGTCTTTAAAAAAGGGGTGTTGGGTTGTTAGTAGTATTGTAATCTCGACTAATTTTATGGTTAGAAATTAGGGTTAGGCGTATAGTAGGACCAGGGTTGGGGTTAATACCGTTAGTGTTAGGGACAGGGTTAGCATTGACATTAGCCAGCCATGTGTGCATCTAGTTAACCAGTAACCTAACACCCCTTTTTTAGAATAAGATTCCATTATCGGACACAGGTGTAAACATTCTCCCAAATCTTTTTCCGTTACTTCATTTTGTTTTTTCTGCCAGCCAGCCAAGGCGGCAAAAGCTTTTGTCTTACGGCTGGACTACTGGACTAGATCTAACTTGTTTTTGTTCTCTAGCTAGATCTAGTTACTGTGAATAGTGTAAATATCTAGTCTAGCTACTTTTAGCTAGGCTAGGCCTCCACTCTCCACTCCAGGTTTGGGATGCTAGCGGCAGGTCGAAAATGAGATCGTGAACTTGAAAAAAACAAGATCTAGATTGGGCTAATGATTTGTTCTTACCTTCAAATTATGCTTCTTTAAAAACTGGAGCACTGCGAGCAAAGTCTGTTTATCGTATTTACATGAATTTTCAGCGTCTTCGGGCTCTTGCTTAACAACAACAGTTGCATTGGAGTCAGACATGTTTAGAAGCTGTCATTAGTTTCCGGATCATAGTTTTTACTTTTCTCTCAGTAAAAACAAATCATCAACTAGGCATAGGCTAGCAAATCTAAACAGAATAATAATCTATATAAAATCTAGATCTAGAAATACTAGATCTAGATCTAGAATTTATAATAAAAAAAGCCCAAAAACTCAATTTAAATTACATATTATTTGTTGTTTTTTAAAATTGTTTTACATTTTCCAAAGGCGTCCCGAGGCGGGGGCGGGGCGGGGGTGGCAAAGTAATTTACTAGCCATATCGATTTTAAACAGAACACAACAACATCAACAAGATATCCCAAAATAATCCTCATTTGTCACTATTATCTCCACTCCTTCAGGCATTCATGGTTTTACGTTGCAATACATTTTTGAATACGGGATAGATTTGGGGGTCATCTATAAATGACGTCACACGTCGTCACAAAAAGCCAGACCCCCCAAAAAGTGACGTCACACCTCAGCCTACACCCCCCCTCAAAATTGCTGTTAAATTTTTCTTAAAGCATAGAAATTTTTCCAAGATCTTGTCAGAACTCTGTCAACATAGAGTATTTTGATCAATTCCTATTACAATTTATTAAAACCGTTTTCTAAAACTCGAAATAACGGCGATATAACTCGTTTTCTAACATTGCTTTTTTTATAATGCAAAAGTGTGACGTCACACTATCTGACCCCCCCCCCCCCCCATCACACACCGTCACAAAATTACGGACCCCCTCTCCCCTACGAGTGTGGCGTCAATTATGGACGACTCTTAACTGAAGACTGTATCAGTTTAAAAAAAAAATAGGCCATGCCATATATTCGTGCAAATTAAGGTCTACACATTAGAAGACCTTATGATATATATATTCTATAGGGTACACAGTACATATGTTTTTGGCATATGCCTTTGTATGTAGGCTAGGTAGCCAATAGGGACCATACGCTGACTATAGCCTATAGGGCTGGTAAGTAGGTCAATAAACAGTTCTATGGCTCATGCAGGTTTTATTGAGCCGTAGAACTGGTTGGTGACCTACTTACCAACCCTATAGGTAACTCATCACGGGTTTATATTACCCCCCACTATCATCTTCGTAGATCTAGTCTCTAGTTTGTTTACATTTGGTGAAGGCCTGCTATTTTTAACTTTCTTCAATTATTGTTGGTTAAAAATAAAAAGTGAGTATTAGTCAACTGAGCAGAATTCTTGCGTGTAGAAATGTTTTTGGTGTCAAAATTGCATTTCACATAACTCAAAGTGGGCCGAGACAACAGAACTTAAACTAGCTTGGCTGCTGAAGAAGTAGGATCAACAGAAGATCTAAAATCTATAGATCAAGTACTGCAGAGTTTCATAGCAGATACCAGTGCTCTGGCCTTGTCAGTTAATTCTTATTGACAAGATATGAAGATAAGTCATAATTCTTTACTGATTTTGTTCATATAGTTATGTGGTAATAGCTAGCCGTATACTGAAAATAGTAATACAGTAGTATATAGGCTACAGTTGTACAAATAGTGTAAAGAGTAGCCTAAGCCTTTAGGCTACTTTATAAGAATTATAAATATAATCTTAATTTTAACATTTCTTTTCTCTGTCACAATGTTAAAAAGAACCTGTCAGTTATATTGAAGGTTAAATGAGGCTTTGCTTTTATCATTGATCATTGATTTTTTATAATCTGTGAATGGACACAAGCGAGAAAAGTCTCAAAGGTATTTGAGAGGTGTATAAATTAATTTAAAATTCTTGCACGGCGTAGTTACAATTAATATGGTTATAACATCCTGTCTGTCTGGTTTTTTTCGGACTTTACTAAAGATTGGACGTATTTGATGTTTTTAATATTTTCGGTAACTAAATAAAAATTAAAAAAAAAGCAAAAACAATTTGGTTTTCACGTGTAATGGCGACATAAACAATGGCATCCTGCTATTGGATAGGCCGACAAAAATTTTATTGTACACATTGTAAGCTAAAAATAGAAAACTAGGTCATGGGGTTTTTAATTTGCATTGTTATTTAAAAACTTGATCTGCAAAGTTTTGTAAACAAATAATTATCGATCACTAAGTTACTGTACAGCCAATCAATATTTGTCTTACGAAAGTGAAACATCCGGTTATAACTTAGGCTTGATGAAAATAAATAGAAATGTAGCCTTAAACTCAACAAATTATTTTCTAGTTCTCTGGATTTGCAACTTTTATAGCATTTATTCTAAAAATATAAAATTTCTAAATTAATTTTAGGCTTAAGTTTTTATTTTTTATTTTTTTTTACGGTCTAAATCTAAAAAGCACGTTTTTATTCCATGACAACAACACTATGGAAGGAATCTCGTCAACTCGCTTGTCTCCATTCCATTAGTGTTATTAAAATTGTAAAAATATGGTTATGGCCCTCTTAGTCTACTTGTCTAATGAATCATTAAAAAAACCTTTATCAACAGGTTATTGTTTTTATATCATTCACAACTTAAGTTTAACAATTTAAGTAAACATATTGCATTATTTTTTTTTCAGCTTAAGTAGGTTACTTTGATACATCAGCATATTGTTAATACTTAATACTTGACTTTCTTGACTTCTTCCTTTGTGGTCCCATTGGGAGCAAAGGGCTGCAATCACACCTGTATATTCTATATAGAAGACCTATTAATAAATTATTCTATTTAAATTTAATTCTAATCACACTTTTAAATGATTGCATTTCTGTAGTATTATATAGATCTAAATCAAATGATCTAAAACTAAAATATTAACATTCATAACGTATTGATATTATTATTTAAAATGTCTCAAACATATGTGCATGTTATAGCTTTTATTGGTTTTATTTAAAGGTGTACACTCATACTTCTAGATCTAGTGTGACAGGTCTGTTAATTAGATATACATTTTGCTTGCTTTACTTTCATAATCTTTTGACAGTTTTATTCAGTGCTGGCTTCTCATTGCTAGTCAGTAGACCTGTTTAGCTGTAATGTAATTGTTTATTTTTAAAACCTTTCTTTTTACAATTTTCTACATTAATCTCAATTATGCGTTCTCCAGCTCAAATTCAATCTGGATCTACTTTTTAAAAATGTGCTAATAAATTTACTAACACATATTGTACTGTTTTTTGTTTTTTTTTCATAAAGGGTTTTAGATCTATTTGTTGAGGTACACATTCTCTTTAAAAAATGTTACTTAGAAATGCTATTCTTTTAAGCTTTTAAGTGTTAATAATTTTATCTTACTTGTTTATGTGTTGAGTCTGATTATTGCAAGCACATTATCCAGTGATGTGTTCTCTTCAAACTCTAAAACATTTTTACTTTTGTCTCAGCTTTACTAAAAAAAACTATTGCTTGCATGTAATGAATTCATGAACTTATTAAAGGCTTTATAAATAGAAAATATTAATTCTTACAGCATTATTTATTGAATATATATACATATATATATATATTATCAAAAATTTAACGCATTTAACTAATTTATCTAATTTAATTTTCTATTTCATTTTGCAATTCATCTTAAAACTTTGCTGTTACAGGTTGGATTCTTTTAAAATCTATTAAATTATTGAAAAATTGTTATACAATTTTTAGACACTTTGTATTTAATGCTTTTATTTTTGTTTAAAATGAGTTGTTTGGTTACATTTCTATGAATATATTTTTAATTACTTGAAAATTCTTAGTTTAAAAGCTACTTATTTAACATTTACATTTCAGCTACAACTTAATATTCTTTGCCCATTACAGTTTTAAGAAATACAATATATAAGCCTACTCCTCATTCTTTTTACAGGCTACCCTGTTTATATTTTATGTAATTTGTAATTAAGCTAAAATTTCAGCAGTATTATCTATTAACATTCATAACCTATTAGTATTAGTTTCTATTTAATGTAACTTAAAATGTCTACATATTGTATATTATAGCTTTCTATTTACATGGTTTATGTGTACACCCATACTAGCATAAGTCTGATAATAATTAGACGTGCATACTTTACATCCATGTTACAATTTAGTTCAATGTTGGTTTCTCACTCAATAGTAGTCGCCTGTTAAGCTGTAATTTTATGGAGTTATTTTTTTAACATTTCTTTTTAAAACTTTCTACATTTATTACAATTATGAATTCTTCAGCTCGAATTAAATCTAGATCCTGATCTACTTTTAAAAATGTACCATTAAATTTGAGTTTTACATTTACTAACATATTGTACCATTAGATCTAAATGCTGATGTACACATACTTTTAAAAACATAATCAAGAAATGGTATTCTTTTAAACTTTTGCAGTATCTTGTACTAATTTTATCTTTTGTGTGTTCAGGCTGATTATTGCAAGCACATTATTAAGTAATGTGTTCTCCTAAAAAATATTTTTCAGCCTAAATACTGTTTTCTCGTTTCAATTTTAAGAAATACATAATATAAACCCCTCTCCACATTCTGATTATAGGCTACATATTTGTAATTTGTAATTAAGGCCTTTTCTTTTTTCTTTGTCATAAACCATGGTTTCTGATGCTTAAACAATTTCTGTAAGTAATATGCCTTATTCTATATGATTTACCTAATTTAAAATCCACCGCCTTTACACATTAGTCTTTCTTCTCTAATCAATTATTTAAAATAGCAACAATTTTAAGTATGTTGCTTTTCACCTTTGCCATTTATAATTATTTTAATACTTAGTTTAACTTTAGTTACTAACACATTTATATAAATATTGAGTACTTTAGGTGTTTTTTTGGAACATCTGTGCTACTTAAAATTTGAGTAGTTGCACGTGTTTTCTTTTCTTCAAACTTTCTTTTCTTGAACTGAAATAAAATTTTTGTCTTGTTTAAAACAGTTTATATAAAAATAAGACACTAACATTAATGTTGGCGCTCTTTAATATGTATAAATCTATATGTGTTACTTTATATAATTTCAGAAACATCAGAAAAAACTAAAAGGGTTGTCTTGTCTAAAACTTGTTGTCCTTTTTTTGTAAATATTCAGCCTTAAATCCTATTTTTTTTTTAAACATGTATTTCATTTCCCAATATCTATTTTCATCTAACTTTTCATAACTTTATCATGAAAAGGAATTATAGATTTTTTTCAAAAAAATATATATTGTCAATATCATAGCTTTAAAATTATATTTACATTTATTAACATTAAATAAAACACCAACTCACTAAGTTTATCAAAAGGTCTACAAATGTTTTTAAAATTTTATTTAGATAAGCTTAAATGACCCACATCTGAAGAGCAGATGGGTTTGAGCAGTCTTCAGTCAGTTGGTCCTATGTGTAACTCAGGTGAGCATTTCTCTGATTTTCATGACTTAGAATGTAATTTTGTACCATAATATACATAGACAGATTTTTCTAATATATTTGCTATTATGGCTATTAGCTCAAAGTTTTATAGTTACGTTTTTTTGAATTAATTCAATAATAATTTAAAAAAAAGGTTAATTCTAATAATAGGTGAATATCTTGATAACAAGGCTTTTTAATGGATGAGCTGTTTAAAATTCTCAGGTGCCGGAATGAAAAATGGGAGACAATCATCTAAACTAGAACAAGGACAATCAACTGGATAATTCTAGAACAAGGGAGACTATCAACTGGATCATGCAGGAACAAGGGAGACTATCAACTGGATCATGCAGGAACAAGGGAGACTATCAACTGGTTCGTACTGGAACAAGGGAGACTATCAACTGGTTCGTACTGGAACAAGGGAGACTATCAACTGGATCGTACTGGAACAAGGGAGACTATCAACTGGATCGTACTGGAACAAGGGAGACTATCAACTGGTTTGTACTGGAACAAGGGAGACTATCAACTGGATCGTACTGGAACAAGGGAGACTATCAACTGGATTGTACTGGAACAAGGGAGACCATCAACAGGCCCCCAGAGAGGAAGCGATGAATGCTCCCGGAAATTTACAACAGTAAAGAATTATCCTGGAAGACTCATGAGGCTCCGAGATTGATAAGCATTACAACAGTAATCGCAAATAGTAAGTAGTTTGATCACATAGATTGGCAGATTCTAGTTACCAGAAACTGTACTGATTACATGAATACGAATGAAAATTGTTTAATCTTAAAAAGCTTTTTTCTGTACAGCACAGAGAGACCTACTGCGTGAAGTGATGAATTTAAGACATCAAGATGAAATTTCAGCTAATTTCTTCATGGCGAAAACTTGACACAAGAAAACGGTCAGTGATGCTGTATTTTTCACATCTAAAACTTTATGCAAGAAAAAGGCCAGTCAACAAAAACATGCTTGAAAATCTGCAGCTTCCCACTAAGGCATCATCTTGTAAAACTAAGCAGGATTGCTTCTAATATACAATAGTGCACTTGTGGTCAAGTGAATGAGCTCGGGACAAATTCTGTCTTCAAGATGATCTTTGTTTTCTATTTTGCTGTCACGTCTTGCAAATATTGGCGAACTAGGATATAAAACCTTTTTAGGTTTTTTCTCTAACTGGATAAAGACAGTTTCCTTCAGTGGATGTGTCCTTTACAAGCTTTTCATGTATATGAACAGTACTAAAAGTGTGCAGTTGATGCTAATTTAGTGAAAAATATTTGAAAACTTTTCTATATTTATTGGTATTTTTGTTTGTTAAAAGTTATGTGTCAGCTTATACAAAATTTTGTTTATCTGTTTCCAGTTATAAAATCTGGCTAAGAAATTATCAGTGCTTCAGGGTCTTTTGAAGTCTTTCTTTTGGTTACCTCCCTTCAGCTGGATTTGTCATTTCTAATGTTAGCTCTTAGTTTTGGTATTGGTGGAGTTGATCTTATCCTTGAACTAATTCAGGCCTAATAGTCCAGTTTGTTTGTACTTTAGAAGTTTCTAGAGGTTTTCACTTTCAATGGATTTCTGTGGGCAGACCTTGTAACAGACTGTCAGCATAGATTGATTCACAATATCTTACAAGTTACTCTTTTGTTTCATTCAAATTTCCCTTTTTTGTCTGTACCTACAAAACTTGCACACATTATTCATTCAGAGATTTAAATTTGGTCAATTCTCTCTATTTTACATAACTAACTTATTTTCAATTTCTTGCATTTGTCTTTCTACCAATTTCTTTCTGATCATTACTCCTATATACCTATATTCTAGATTTCACCATTATACCTGTAAGCCAGATTCTACTACCACAACTGCACACTACTTTTTACTGCCAAGTTACCTGTACACATTTTACTGCCATCATACCTGTGTGCTAGATTTTACTGCCATCATACCTGTGTGCTAGATTTGACTGCCATCATACCTGTGTGCTAGATTTGACTGCCATACCTGTGTGCTAGATTTGACTGCCATACCTGTGTGCTAGATTTTACTGCCATACCTGTGTGCTAGATTTGACTGCCATACCTGTGTGTTATATGTTACTGCCATCATACCTGTGTGCTAGATTTTACTGCCATCATACCAGTGTGCAAGATTTTACTACCATCATACCTGTGTGCAAGATTTTACTGCCATCATATCTAAATGCTGTATTATTAAAATCATGTGTGGTTGTATCCCTCTCACATGTATTCAATATCAAATTAATACGTTACCTTTATGAAAGTACTTTATAACTTTGTCTTTTATATTCCTCCAAATATCCCTGCTTATCAGTGCATAAAAAATATGAATTTTGATAAAATAGAGCAAATATTTTTGAACAAATGCTAAATGAGAATAAATTTGAATATATCTGTCCATAATTAAATAAAAAATCTTCCCACCCTTCCCCCTGCAACATTACTGAAGGATTACACTGGAAATGTCCTCTGTGCACAAGACTACCATGGTTACAAAATGACGAAGCTCAATCGCGTACCATCGACTTCTTAGTCTCATGGCATTTTTAAGCAATTTGATGTAATGGATGCAATAATGATGTAGTAAACTGCAAGTAAAAATCTATACTTCAAAGTAAAAATTGATTTTCAACTTTTAAGATATTAAATATAATAAATTTTTTCCTGTAGGTGAATTTCATTCTTTGTAAAATGTAATAATAGAAACAATTTAAATTTCCCAATCCATTTATGAACTTTCAGATATTTTTTTAATTCATCATACCTGTGTGCAAGATTTTACTTCCATCGTACCTGTGTGCTTGACTTTACTGCCACAATACCTGTTATATTTTGCTGCCATACCTGTGTGCTTGATTGCCATCATACCTGTGTGCTAGATTTGACTGCCATCATACATGTATGCTAGATTTGACTGCCATCTTACCTGTGTGCTAGATTTTACTGCTGCCATCTTACCTGTGTGCTAGATTTTATTGCTATCATACCTGTGTGCTAGATTTTACTGCCATCATACCTGTGTGCTAGATTTTACTGCCATCATACCTGTGTGCTAGATGCTACTGCCATCATACCTGTGTGCTAGATGTTACTGCCATCATACCTGTGTGCTAGATTTGACTGCCATCATACCTGTGTTCTAGATTTTAATGCTGCCATCTTACCTGTGTGCTAGATTTGACTGCCATACCTGTGTTAGATTTTACTGCCATCATACCTGTGTGCGAGATTTTACTGCCATCATACCTGTGTGCTACACTTTACTGCCATCATACCTGTGTGCTAGATGTTACTGCCATCATACCTGTGTTAGATTTTACTTGCCATCATACCTGTGTGCTAGATTTTAGTGCCATCCTGCCTGTGTGCTAGATTTTACTGCCATCATACCTGTGTGCTAGATTTGACTGCCATCATACCTGTGTGCTAGATTTGACTGCCATCATACCTGTGTGCTAGATTTGACTGCCATCATACCTGTGTGCTAGATTTTACTGCTGCCATCTTACCTGCGTGCTAGATTTTACTGCCATCATACCTGTGTGCTAGATTTGACTGCCATCATACCTGTGTGCGAGACTTTACTCCCATCATACCTGTGTGCTAGATTATACTCTAATCATACCTGTGTGCTAGATTTTACTGCCATCATACCTGTGTGCTAGATTTTAGTGCCATCATACTTGTGTGCTAGATTTTACTGCTGCCATCATACCTGTGTGCTAGATTGCCATCATACCTGTGTGCTAGATTTTACTGCTGCCATCATACCTGTGTGCTAGATTGCCATCATACCTGTGTGCTAGATTTTACTGCTGCCATCATACCTGTGTGCTAGATGTTACTGCCATCATACCTGTGTGCTAGATATTACTGCCATCATACCTGTGTGCAAGATTTTATGGCCATCATACCTGTGTGCTAGATTTTAGTGCCATCATACCAGTGTGCTAGATTTTAGTGCCATCATACCAGTGTGCTAGATTTTACTGCCATACCTGTGTGCTAGATTTGACTGCCATACCTGTGTGCTAGATTTTACTGCCATCATACCTGTGTGCTAGATGTTACTGCCATCATACCTGTGTGCTAGATTTTACTGCCATCATACCTGTGTGCTAGATGTTACTGCCATCATACCAGTGTGCAAGATTTTACTACCATCATACCTGTGTGCAAGATTTTACTGCCATCATATCTAAATGCTGTATTATTAAAATCATGTGTGGTTGTATCCCTCTCACATGTATTCAATATCAAATTAATTAATACGTTACCTTTATGAAAGTACTTTATAACTTTGTCATTTATATTCCTCCAAATATCCCTGCTTATCAGTGCATAAAAAATATGAATTTTGATAAAATAGAGCAAATATTTTTGAACAAATGCTAAATGAGAATAAATTTGAATATCTCTGTCCATAATTCAATAAAAATATCTTCCCACCCTTCCCCCTGCAACATTACTGAAGAATTACACTGGAAATGTCCTCTGTGCACAAGACTACCATGGTTACAAAATGACGAAGCTCAATCGCGTACCATCGACTTCTTAGTCTCATGGCATTTTTAAGCAATTTGATGTAATGGATGCAATAATGATGTAGTAAACTGCAAGTAAAAATCTATACTTCGAAGTAAAAATTGATTTTCAACTTTTAAAATATTAAATATAATAAATTTTTTCCTGTAGGTGAATTTCATTCTTTGTAAAATGTACTAATAGAAACAATTTAAATTTCCCAATCCATTTATGAACTTTCAGATATTTTTTTAATTCATCTTACCTGTGTGCAATATTTTACTTCCATCGTACCTGTGTGCTTGACTTTACTGCCACAATACCTGTTATATTTTGCTGCCATACCTGTGTGCTTGATTGCCATCATACCTGTGTGCTAGATTTGACTGCCATCATACCTGTATGCTAGATTTTACTGCCATCTTACCTGTATGCTAGATTTTACTGCCATCTTACCTGTATGCTAGATTTGACTGCCATCTTACCTGTGTGCTAGATTTTACTGCTGCCATCAAAACTGTGTGCTAGATTTGACTGTCATACGTGTGTTAGATTTTAGTGCCATCATACCTGTGTTAGATTTTACTGCCATACCTGTGTGCTAGATTTTACTGCCATCATACCTGTGTGCTAGATTTTACTGCCATCATACCTGTGTGCTAGATTTTACTGCCATCATAACTGTGTGCTAGATTTTACTGCCATCATACCTGTGTGCTAGATTTTACTGCCATCATACCTGTGTGCTAGATTTGACTGTCATACCTGTGCTAGATTTGAGTGCCATCATACCTGTGTTAGATTTTACTGCCATCATACCTGTGTGCTAGATTTGACTGCCATACCTGTGTGTTATATGTTACTGCCATCATACCTGTGTGCTAGATTTTACTGCCATCTTACCTGTATGCTAGATTTTAGTGCCATCATACCAGTGTGCTAGATTTTACTGACATCTTACCTGTGTGCTAGATTTGACTGCCATCTTACCTGTGTGCTAGATTTTACTGCCATCATACCTGTGTGCTAGATTTTACTGCCATCTTACCTGTATGCTAGATTTTAGTGCCATCATACCAGTGTGCTAGATTTTAGTGCCATCATACCAGTGTGCTAGATTTTAGTGCCATCATACCAGCGTGCTAGATTTTAGTGCCATCATACCAGCGTGCTAGATTTTAGTGCCATCATACCAGCGTGCTAGATTTTAGTGCCATCATACCAGTGTGCTAGATTTTAGTGCCATCATACCTGTGTGCAAGATTTTACTACCATCATACCTGTGTGCTAGATGTTACTGCCATCATACCTGTGTGCTAGATGTTACTGCCATCATACCTGTGTGCAAGATTTTACTCCCATCATACCTGTGTGCAAGATTTTACCACCATCATACCTGTGTGCTAGATTTTACCACCATCATACCTGTGTGCTAGATTTTACCACCATCATACCTGTGTGCTAGATTTTACCACCATCATACCTGTGTGCTAGATTTTACCACCATCATACCTGTGTGAATGTGATATTATAGTGCCATCATAACTATGTGATATATTGCCATCATACCTAAATGCTATATTACTAAAAAATCATGCATGATTGGATTCGTGTCGCATGTATGTAATATTAAACTGATATTTTAACTGTATGAAAGTATTTTATAACTTAACCATTTATATATCTTCTTAATATCCCAGCTTAAAATAAGGTAAAAAAATATGAATTATGACAAAATAGAGCATATTTTTTTGAACAAATACTAAAAAAAGAATAAATTTAAATATCTTTGTCCATAATTTTATACAATCTTCCCACCCTTCCCCCTGCAACATTACTGAAGGATTACACTGGAAATGTCCTCTGTGCACAAGACTACCATGGTTACAAAATGACGAAGCTCAATCGCGTACCATCGACTTCTTAGTCTCATGGCATTTTTAAGCAATTTGATGTAATGGCTGCACTAATGATGTAGTAAACTGCAAGTAAAAATCTATACTTCAAAGTATAAATTGATTCTCAAATTTTCAAATATTAAAAATTATAATTTTTTCCTGTAGGTTAATTTCATTCTCAGTAAAATATAATAATTGAATCAATTTAAATTCCCAAATTCATTTATATACTTTCAGAAGTTTTTTTATTCAGCTACTTTTATCATCCCATATTTTGTTGAATTACATCCTTTTAGTTTTAACAATTTGTCTTTGTTTTGCAATCCAAGTCTAACATTATGAATATAGTATCTAAAAAGTATTTTAGAATTAATTTGTTACAAGTGATGGTTGCTCTATATGACTGTCTTGTTCACTGAGACAATAGCACATTTCTTTCTGCTTGTGTGATCTATAAAAATCTCTAAATAAAACCTTTCTGTCCTTGTTTTTTATAACTATTTACTCTATATACATAATTGTTATGGTTACTTGTTAATTAAAAAAGAAACTTAAATACATTCACTGCAGCTATGGAGACTGGTGTGTGGCTGAAACTCAGTTTTATTAATTCTGTTCTAGAACATAATACTTTGTGGGCTAGTTCATATCATCCTTGTGGGCTTGTTAATATCTCATCCTTTCTCCTATCATTTTCTTTCCATATTTTCCCTTCAAGATTGTGCTATCTCTATAAATTACATACACCAGTCACCTGTATATCTGTATTTGTACCCGTAATACATTTATATTCTGTTTTAATAATGAACTACAATATTGACTCTTGATAGTAAGTTGTAAGTTGGTTATGCACATTATTGGTGCAATCCTAAACAATTGCACCCAGTAACTTAACTTCTCAGTCTTCTCTTCTTGTTCTTAAATGTTATGTTGGACAAGATTTCCTCCAACACAATGTACTGACTATCAACCTGTTAACACCATATGGGATGCTGACTCCGTTCAGTATAGTGTTGTATTCTTATTCTACTAGTCTAACTTGAGAAATCTGGTCACTACTTGGAAACTTGTTATGAAAAGAACTTTTTGGTTTCTTACTTACCTTTTTGGTTTCTTTACACCTCATTTAATAACTGGAAATATGATTAGTATGGCTACCAAGTTGTAGGTTGATGTACACAATTTTAAGTTATTGTAATTAGTGTTAAGCATGTCTGTGCAATATTTTGAGTTTTTTTTTAAATTTTATTTTAGCAATATGTATACTTAAAATGTGAATTGTTCATTCTATAAATGTCATCTCAATTAGTTGTGCTTTTTATTAGTCCACTAATTTTATTCCATCTTACAAGAAATTATGTTAATAAAGATACTAAAAAAACTGAATTGTTTTGAAATACAACCTTTATAATTCTATACATAAACTAGGCACACATTATAGATGCTATGTAGACATGAAGTGGCTCCCTCTTTTTTCCACATTCAGCTGAAAATCCCTGGACAGTTACTTATATTTCTTCACTGGATCACAATTACTACTACCCCTGAATTTTTTAGGGTTTCAGTCAGTCTAAAAGCATTCTAAACAGTGATCATACTACTGAATAACAGTTTAGGAATTGGACTAAATATCATAATGCTATAACAATGTGAAATTATGAATATTTGCTCTTTGTAAACGAGTTAAAATTATCCCACCCTCTTTGATCAAAATGACTGGTCGAATGTTTGAGCATTTGTCTGCTAATCTGAAAGTTGAGTGTGGCTCCTGGCTAGAGTTGTAGAACATCCTGTGTCTACCCAACTCTGACGGGTACCTGTCACACTGGGGACGATAAAGGAGAATGTGCATAGTGCTAACCACACTATCACTCCATATGCCAAGGTCACAAACAAGTGAACGCTACTTCTCTTGTTCAGTGGGCTGCCAGGTCTGAAAGGGAGCTTTACTAAGTTCAAAATAACTACCCAATCAATGCAATTCAGAGTTCATTAATTATTTGTTCAATGATTGTTGGGTTTATATGAATTGTAATCTGAATTTATACTAGCTAGGTAAAATAAGAGATAAAAACTGTACAGTATAAACCTTGGTTTGAACACAGGATGGTAAAATTTGCTCATACAGTGTGGGAAGATCTGTTCATACAAAAACAGCTCCAAGTAACATGGTTTTAATTGTTTATTGGCATAATAAAATGGCTTTTTATTCAAAGTAATTAATAAATTATGTAACATGTAATCAATTTGCCTAAAGTTTCTTGGGTTTTTCATACATCAATAACCAAGCATAAATGTATCAAAGGAATTTGCCTAAATGTGAAATGGAAGATAATTGTTACAAACTACAAAACGTTTATCGTTGAAAAAACATTTTTCTAATTGCAATTTTAGAAACTATGAAACCTTTTTACAAATCTTAAAATCCAGCAACAAATAAACAAAATGGAAGAAATGAATCCTAGCTATAAAAAGACCATAAACTAAAAGTGTTTTAAAATGAAAAGCAGTAAACATTTAAGCTAAAAGTATTTTTAAATTTAAAAAAAAAACCATTGCATTACTTTACCCTCAGCATTAAATGAACATATTTTGTGTGGGGGAAATTAGCCTGGATCATTTCAACAAATGCAGGCACACAGGTATTTTTTGTGTTGGTAGTTATACGGAAGGGGAGGGGGTGTTGCTAGTCTTCTATCCAACATGTTATGCATTAAGGATTGGACAGTATGTCATGTGAGCTAGGTGGTCCATTTCAGAAATTTTAAGCAATTTCTTAATAAGTTACATAATGAGGGGTGGGATAATAATTTGCCGTTTTAATGTTTAAGTCAGTTTTTTTACACAAAAATATTAATGGAAAGCAAGTGATTAACAAAGGTAAATTATAATTTATAACAAAATAAATAGTAACAATGGTTTAATAAAATAAATGTATAATATAATGCTATTGTTTAAATTGGTGTATACAGGTTTCAAATGCCACACATACAAGACAAGGTAAGTAGGTTAACAATACCATAAACAATACATTAAACCAATGGTTAATTGTCCCCTTATAAGAGAGTCACTGCAGCAGGTAGAGAGTTATGGTTTTCAGATGATTAATTCATTACACGATTTGGTGGTTGAGTTTGTTTAATTGTCTTTCTATTTAGATTATAAAAAGCTAGTAAAAGTTTCTGCCAACCAATATTGCACTAAACTGGCAAGACCAACATGTATTGTTTAAATAAATAGGGAATGATAACCTCTCAAGAAAAATGTTAAATAACTTCTATATTATAAGCATTAACTATTTTTTTCAAACATATATTTCTCGAATTCAAATATTATCTTAAATGAAAAAATACATATTACATATTAAAATGTGTAGTTTTTCACTTATATGTTAACATATATAAGGAAGCCCACTCACTTGAAAACTGTAAAAGTAAATTCTTTTTTAATTGAATTATAACTAATTAATCATACAAATTTAGTTATAAGTTTAATAACAGTTGTTCAAAAGTATAAAAACAATTCCTTGACAAGATAGATCTGACCTGATGTAAACTGTTGTCAACAAGTACTTTGTTCATGTAAACATCTACAACATTTAGGCAGCTTCAATTGCTATAGTCATATGACAAAAGAAAGAAATGATTACCAAAAATTTTTAAAGTATTGCCCCATCAGATAAATATATGTACACAATTTGTTTAACATTTAGTTTGATTTATCAACATAGATCCTGCAAACCAAGTTTATCCCAATGATTAAAGTTGACATGTTTTCTGACATGGGTTGATGTATCTAGGGACTGTATCCCCAAAGCTACACTAGTGTCAGTCTTCAATGTTCAGGAGATTTTATTTTACATCTTTAAATTTTTAGTGCAGTCACTAGTCATACTTTGAATTATTCATTTAGTAAATGTTTTTTGTTGCCTTATACTCAACTTGTCATAAACTTGCTAACTAACCCCCCCCCCCCCCCCCCCCCCCCTTCAACTTGGGACCATAGATGGAAGTTTTCTAGAAAAAATATTGTAATCTGTTTCTGAAATAGGCAGACTACCTTTATTAGCCACATCAAACATCAGCGCAATATGTAAAACAGCAGCATTAAGATTTTTATCAAATAGCAGTTGTAAAGTAACAGAAATTTGGAAATAAAAAGTGTAAGCTAATGGAAAAATGTAAGTTACTTAAAAAAAAATAGAAATTTAAAAAATAGAAAAATATTTGTAAGTTTATTGAAAAAAAAATGTTAGTTACTTTATAAAAAAAAAAGAAGCTACTTAAAATAATATGTTAAATTGTAAAAACAAAATGACCTTTAGAACAGGCTGAAATTAAATGTAAAACAGTGTAAAGTATTTGTTAGTTTTGAAATAAAATGATTCAAACATTACATGAATCACCAGCTGGAATAATTGACATGTATGTCATGTTTACTAGAAAGGATACTTTTCTAACAAAAAAAATAAAAAATAAAATTTGATTAAAATCAGATCTTTTCAGGAAAGATTTACACGTCAAATTTGTTCTACTAAATCAGTCACTCAATTATTTTTCCTCTACTAACACAAGAAATCTGTAGTTAGCAATCTGTGGCTGATCTATATACAATATCTACAACTAAATAAATTAAATGGAAGAAATATTCACTGTTTAGACTTGATATAGATAATTTTGGATTAAGATAATCTCCTGACTGAACATGGCCTGTTTTTTTTTCTTCTTTCTAATTAAATCAGGTATTGGAGACTTTTAGCCCATTCAATGATTAAGTATGCTTCTTTACATTAAATATAAGAACCTGTTACTCATTCATGAAGTGAGAAAATGTACATCCAACTGTAGATACTACATTAGAAAAAGTGTTAAGTGTACATTTCCTCAATACTTCAAATTCATAAGAAAACTAAAATAAACTTTCATTAAATATTTTTTAAAAAGTTGTACACAATGGCTGATTTAAAAATTTTTTTTGCAGACCTCTGAGTAAAATTTCAGCTACTTTATTTTGTTCTGGTTTAGTTAACAAATGCTGTGTAAAACAGTCAACACTTCAACAGAGGTTGATCACGTGGGAGAAAATGTGATCAAATATTTAGCAACATATAAAAACATAGTGGTTGAATAGTTCTTAAACAATTTAAATGTACATTTGATACATTTACTTCAACGTAAGTTAGTACCCATACAGACTCAAAATCACTAGTACGACTATGTCACTAATAACATTTTAACCCTTGCCCCAAATGTATGTTAGTACCTATATATAATGAAATCACTAATATGACTAGGTCACTAATAACATTTTAACCCGTGCCCCGAATGTATGTTAGTACCCAAATATAATCACAAGTACAACGATAATTTAGCTTTCAAGTTAGGCTGAGGTATTATGTAAGTGCTATAGCTATTACAGCAGAGAGAAATATACATGTAAGGTAAAGAAGCAAGAAGCTAAAGCATGCAATACATGTGATTATCAGAATTCAACTTTTAAAGTATTAAGCATTTATACTATGAAAAAAACAGTTGCATAAATTTAAGCAGGGCTACAAAATTAAGTTAACCCTTTACTGTCCAGCATTAAAACCATATTTATAGGGAAGCTAAATGTTGACACTATTTCCATCTACAGTGTTATTAAAAAGTTTATTAAAACAAAATATATTAAAGAATTAAAGTAAAAAGAAATAAACAGAATAATATTCTTAGTAATATTTTCATAATTTCCAGGTCAAAACTGTAGAAAATCAACCCCTAGTGAAAGAACTGAGAAACTATGTAAATAAATAGTTAGGGGGCAATCATGTGCATCAGACAGGATAACATGTGAAAAATCTCAGGACAGCAGAGGGTTAATTGGTATTTTGTTCACATTTTAAAATATAAAAAAAAACTTTCACATAAAAAAATTATTGAAAAAATAAAGCTATTGAAGATACCTTAAAATTATCAAAGTCTTAACATAATTTGTGTATAAGAAAAAAATTGTTGAAAAAAAATAAAACTATTAAGAAGACTTATCATTTCTTGTACATAAGAATAAAGGTTTGTTGAACTGGCCATTTTGGAAATATTTCGGAATCTCAATTTCAATAATATCACATTTCTTGAGATTTAATATTGCTGTACATGAACAATCTAAATCAACTGCTTCCATATTCACTGAACAGCTCGTAACATATTCAGATGTGCATTTTTTTTTGGGTGGGTTCATCAATACTTAGTTGAACAGGGGAGATGATCCTGGTGAAGTTCTGATGAAGGGCAGCAATGATGACAACCACTGGTGAATAAGGCAGTAACAAGGTTGGAACTCTATAACACCAGCCACATCACAATTCATCTCTGATCTGAAAATTGGGTAAAAATAGAAATACGAGATGTTAACAAGATTTCAAAAATTTAAAACAAATTTGTGGGATGATGATCAAGACACAGTTATTAATTTAAAAAAGAACAAGGTACCAAATTTTATTTAAAAACAAAAAACCATCGTTTTGGTAAAATAATTAACTTATAATTATAACAAGTATTTTCTAATGAGGCTGAAAGAAATAACAGTACCTGTTGTTTGTCTGGTACATTATTTTTGATATAGCGTACAATGTAATCAGCATTCTGGCTATCAACCTCCCAGCCATACGCGGACTGTAGGAAAATAAGTCAATGATGAGTTGCAGCCGTCTATTTATGGTTATTGGTAATTTCCTAATTAAATTACAAATCAATATGCAGAAACTGAACAACAAGACATGCAGTAACTCAGCCACCAGTCATGCAGTAACTCAGCCACCAGTCATGCAGTAACTCAGCCACCAGTCATGCAGTAACTCAGCAACAAGTCATGCAGTAACTCAGCAACAAGTCATGCAGTAACTCAGCCACCAGTCATGCAGTAACTCAGCCACCAGTCATGCAGTAACTGAGCCACCAGTCATGCAGTAACTCAGCCACCAGTCATGCAGTAACTCAGCAACAAGTCATGCAGTAACTCAGCCACCAGTCATGCAGTAACTCAGCCACCAGTCATGCAGTAACTTAGCCACCAGTCATGCAGTAACTCAGCCACCAGTCATGCAGTAACTCAGCCACCAGTCATGCAGTAACTCAGCCACCAGTCATGCAGTAACTCAGCCACCAGTCATGCAGTAACTCAGCCACCAGTCATGCAGTAACTCAGCCACCAGTCATGCAGTAACTCAGCCAGCAGTCATGCAGTAACTCAGCCACCAGTCATGCAGTAACTTAGCCACCAGTCATGCAGTAACTCAGCCACCAATCATGCAGTAACTCAGCCACCAGTAACTCAGCCACCAGTCATGCAGTAACTTAGCCACCAGTCATGCAGTAACTCAGCCAGCAGTCATGCAGTAACTCAGCCACCAGTCATGCAGTAACTCAGCCACCAGTCATGCAGTAACTCAGCCACCAGTCATGCAGTAACTCAGCCACCAGTCATGCAGTAACTCAGCCACCAGTCATGCAGTAACTCAGCCAGCAGTCATGCAGTAACTCAGCCACCAGTCATGCAGTAACTTAGCCACCAGTCATGCAGTAACTCAGCCAGCAGTCATGCAGTAACTCAGCCACCAATCATGCAGTAACTCAGCCACCAATCATGCAGTAACTCAGCCACCAGTAACTCAGCCACCAGTCATGCAGTAACTCAGCCACCAGTCATGCAGTAACTCAGCCACCAGTCATGCAGTAACTCAGCCACCAGTAACTTAGCCACCAGTCATGCAGTAACTCAGCCACCAGTCATGCAGTAACTCAGCCACCAGTCATGCAGTAACTCAGCCACCAGTCATGCAGTAACTCAGCCACCAGTCATGCAGTAACTCAGCCACAACTCATGCAGTAACTCAGCCACCAGTCATGCAGTAACTCAGCCACCAGTCATGCAGTAACTCAGCCACAACTCATGCAGTAACTCAGCCACCAGTCATGCAGTAACTCAGCCACCAGTCATGCAGTTACTCAGCCACCAGTCATGCAGTAACTCAGCCACCAGTCATGCAGTAACTCAGCCACCAGTCATGCAGTAACTCAGCCACAACTCATGCAGTAACTCAGCCACCAGTCATGCAGTAACTCAGCCACCAATCATGCAGTAACTCAGCCACCAGTCATGCAGTAACTTAGCCACCAGTCATGCAGTAACTCAGCCACCAGTCATGCAGTAACTCAGCCACCAGTCATGCAGTAACTCAGCCACCAGTCATGCAGTAACTCAGCCACCAGTAACTCAGCCACCAGTCATGCAGTAACTTAGCCACCAGTCATGCAGTAACTCAGCCACCAGTAACTCAGCCACCAGTCATGCAGTAACTTAGCCACCAGTCATGCAGTAACTCAGCCAGCAGTCATGCAGTAACTCAGCCACCAGTCATGCAGTAACTCAGCCACCAGTAACTCAGCCACCAGTCATGCAGTAACTTAGCCACCAGTCATGCAGTAACTCAGCCACCAGTCATGCAGTAACTCAGCCACCAGTCATGCAGTAACTTAGCCACCAGTCATGCAGTAACTCAGCCACCAGTCATGCAGTAACTCAGCCACCAGTAACTTAGCCACCAGTCATGCAGTAACTCAGCCACCAGTCATGCAGTAACTCAGCCACCAGTCATGCAGTAACTCAGCCACCAGTCATGCAGTAACTCAGCCACCAGTCATGCAGTAACTCAGCCACAACTCATGCAGTAACTCAGCCACCAGTCATGCAGTAACTCAGCCACCAATCATGCAGTAACTCAGCCACCAGTAACTCAGCCACCAGTCATGCAGTAACTCAGCCACCAGTCATACAGTAACTCAGCCACCAGTCATGCAGTAACTCAGCAACCAGTCATGCAGTAACTCAGCAACCAGTCATGCAGTAACTCAGCCACCAGTCATGCAGTAACTCAGCCACCAGTCATGCAGTAACTCAGCCACCAGTCATGCAGTAACTCAGCCACCAGTCATGCAGTAACTCAGCCACCAGTCATGCAGTAACTCAGCCACCAGTCATGCAGTAACTCAGCCACCAGTCATGCAGTAACTCAGCCACAACTCATGCAGTAACTCAGCCACCAGTCATGCAGTAACTCAGCCACCAATCATGCAGTAACTCAGCCACCAGTAACTCAGCCACCAGTCATGCAGTAACTCAGCCACCAGTCATGCAGTAACTCAGCCACCAGTCATGCAGTAACTCAGCATCAACTCATGCAGTAACTCAGCAAACAGCCATGCAGTAACTCAGCAACCAGCCATGCAGTAACTCAGCCACCAGTCATGCAGTAACTCAGCCACCAGTCATGCAGTAACTCAGCATCAACTCATGCAGTAACTCAGCAAACAGCCATGCAGTAACTCAGCCACCAGTCATGCAGTAACTCAGCCACCAGTCATGCAGTAACTCAGCAAACAGCCATGCAGTAACTCAGCCACCAGTCATGCAGTAATTCAGCCACCAGTCATGCAGAAACTCAGCCACCAGTCATGCAGTAACTCACCTGTCTATGATTAGCCGCCACACCTTGATAGAACCTAACAGATGGATAAGCCCTGACACTGGCCTGTTGACAGATGTCCCCCTCCTCATCACAGTTCACTTTGCCTGCTCTGGCAATGCCCTCAATTTGCTGGGGAAATTCATGAACATTTTTTTTTAAAGAACCCCTTCATTTTTAAACATAAACTCTCAGACTTTGGCATACAGGAGATAATTAATGGAACCTTCCAGTTAGATTTTCAATTCAATTATAACTACACTACAGGATGAAGATATTGGCAATGATTAGAAATTTAGGTATACTATAAATCAACCTTTAAGTATAAAAAATATGTTTTAGTGAAATAAGTGAAATATAATAAGTTTTGAACAAATCATTGAAATCAACACTCCTAAATGTAAAGGTGTGTTTTAAGAAATTAAAAACTCACTTCTGCTACTTTTTCAAATTCTGGTTTAAAAATCTGGCAATGACCACACCAGGGTGCATAGAAATCTACAATCCAAGGCTCCTGGCTGTCCAGAACTTTTTGTCTGAAGTTCCTTGATGTAAGGACCTCGACTTTACTAGGCAAATAGTTGAACAACCAGGACTGTATTGATGAGGCATCTCTACGCCATCCATTGTACATGCTGGTTTGAAAAATAATTATTTTTAAATATTATAACTATGGTAAATACATTTAAAATACGGGATGGGGTTGTCGAATGAACGCTCAACTGCTAGACCAAAAGTCTTGAGTTGGATCTCAATCTGGACTTATGACTGTACAACAACCTTGAGTCCATCTGATGGGAACCTGGATGGAGTTAGGAAAAGTAAAGGCAGCTGGGCATAGTGCCGACCACACCATCACTTCATATGCCGAGATCAAGAAACATAGGAACTCTACTTCATTTGCTCTATGGATCGTTACTTTTTGCTTATACATATACAACATATAATTTAATTTACATGTTCTTTAGAAAATGTAAAAATGAAAAGTAAATTTAGGTTATGTTTAGGGTTAGTTTCTATATCACATTAAGCAGTAGCACCACAAATGGATCAATACATAAGTAAGTGAAAAACAAGAAAGAAAAGCAAGAGCTCAAACTTACTAGTGTGTTCCTGATCTGGCAGAACCAATGGGATAAAGCCGTATGGTGGGGTAGGATCTGATATTTTGTGAGTTGCAGAGGTAGCTGTTAGCATCACAATCTACTTGGCCCACTAAAACTGTTTTTTTATCCTTCATCATCTGGGGAATGGAAAGGTAGAGATATAGATAATAAAACTCAACAGAAAACTGTGGATTAATATCACAAGTAATCATACTTTAACCCTGAAGCTGAATTTTGGGGTTCAAACTCAGCTATAAGTAATACTAGTTATATAAGAAGACATGGCCAGTTAAAGAAAAAAAAAATTATAGCATTAACAGATGTTCACAAAAATTCATTATGATTTAATTAAAAATTTTAACAGTGCATTAGGTAATGAGTGATTCACCATTACCTTGGCTAGCCTGCGCCATTCTGGGGACAACTGTTGACATGGACCGCACCAAGGTGCATAGAAATCAACCAACCAAATCTCTTCATCATCCTTGTTTAGTACCCTACTCTCAAAAGAGCTCTCATCAAGGACAATAACTGGTGGATTTATTGTGTCCTAAACAGGTAAAAAAATGAGACAGTTTATGAGCGAGCTGTTTAGAGAAATGAAATCACACAGAGCTAAATTACAAGAAATACTAATCAGGTAATTAAAGTCTTTAACTGACAGATAAACCAAAACAAGGTGCCTACCTGTATGAATTCAGCCAGGTGACTGGCACTGTGCTGCCCATGGTACTGGTGAGGTACACTTTGGTTGTATAAGATGGTGGTGGGGTATGAGCGTATGTTGTACTGCAACATACACATTCAGATGTTAGAGCTTTCAGTACATTATACTTTAATTGAGTACAAAGAAGATATCCATTCAAACTTAAAACATAGCCAACTAGATGGTTAATAATATCATTTGTATAAAAATTTATATTAATTAATAAACTATATGAATCAAGTAAAAAAAATCAAATAATAGCAAATTTTTAAAAACTTAAAATTTTTAAAAATAGTACGCAGTTGCTCAGATATTTTCCAGTTAAACCACAGTAGCATAATATGTACAGTTGATTATTATTTTTCACCTAATAAAGAAAGATGATATTATATTTATATAATCTTTAATAAATGTTCCCTCCGTCGTTTAAAAAAAAAACAACAACTTACTGTGTTACATAGTCCTCCATGCACAGTGCAATCAACGGTCCCAAAGTTGACAACAGACTTGTAAGCCTTGGATGTTTTTTTAAATTCTGGCAGCAGTCTCATGCATGGTGGGCACCACTGATCATTGACAAGAAAGAGAAAGCTACATTCAACCAAGAGACTATAATATCAGTGGAATCATAAACATAGTCACAGGTTAATAGGGGAGTGAAAGTCAACATTTAAAAAAAATTTACTAATACTGAAAAAACACAACTTTCCCCATGCTTTGATCATTAATTTTACTGGAAGACATATTTTTAGGTGTTTAAACTAAAATAAATTATGATACTGGGTTGAATTAGCTTACTGGTTTGTATGAAAATCTAAACAAAATTAACAATTTTATAACAATAGTTTATTGAAAAACAGTTGTCTTATAAATTATTTAAGTTTAAAAAAAATCTATCAACATAAAATATAAATTATATTTTTCTTATAGTAGTTATTTTTAACTCAACTAAGCAATGCAGGTGTTATTACAAGTTGTGATTTAAATTGATAGCATTAATTACAAGATGTAAAACACAGAACTCACTGGTGCGAAGAAGTCGACAAACCAAGGCTCTTTACTGTTGACCACTCGATCAGGGAAATCCTCCGGGCTCAGGTTTTCTAGTGGTGTGTCTGCACTGTCATGCACAAATGCTGCGATGTCATGTGCAGTGATGCGTCCTGGAAGTAAACATTTACACATTCAAATATTTGAACTAGATAGAACAGTGTGCTGCCTAGCTTTACGTTTACACATTCAAATATTTAAACTAGATATAAAAGTGTGCTGTAACCTAGCTTTACATTTACACATTCAAATATTTGAACTAGATAGAAAAGTGTGCTATAACCTAGCTTTAGATTTACACATTCAAATATTTAAACTAGATATAAAAGTGTGCTATAACCTAGCTTTAGATTTACACATTCAAATATTTAAACTAGATATAAAAGTGTGCTGTAACCTAGCTTTAGATTTATACATTCAAATATTTCAACTAGACAGAACAGTGTGTTGTAGCTTAGCTTTATCTGCCATAGTAAGAAACTTGTCTAGCAAAAGTGCTTTAATTATTAAAAAAATATGTTATATCTGTTGGTACATCTGTAGCCTTTTTATTTATTAGATGCAGTTAGTATTAGCTTTAACTCATGATTCATAAAAAATAAACCATTCTTTTTTTATTTTGCAATATTTAACTGTGAATGTAGCTTGTTAAATCTGTTATATTCAATAATGGAGTTTATATGAGAAACGTTATGAAAAATTTTACTGCTTGAAAAATCCAATGCTTAAACAACAAACTGAATCCCAAATGATCACCATAGTATCTTTCAGTGCCTCCCTTAAAAAACCCAATGCTTAAACAACATAAACTGAAGCTCAACTGACCACCATAGTATCTTTCAGTGCCTCCTGTGCTCTTAAACAACATAAACGTTGGGAACTTGGTCACATGAAGTTTTTGACAGGCCAGGCGGATAGTGGAGCAATCAGCACGGCCGACCTAGAAGTTTGGATAAAACAGATCATATAACATGTAACATCTAGTATAAGTAAAAGTTGAACGAAAACAAAATAACGAAACAATAATTCCTAATTTGGCAAATGCTATTTGAAGGGTAAAAGTAAAAACATTTTGAAAAAACAGCAATTGCTGCTATTCATTAAAAATTCACAACTAAATTTATTTTTGAACCTTGTAGTTCTTGACTAAAGTTGGCAGTTTTCTCAGCTCAAGATCTGGATTTCCTAGTCCATCAACAAAATGGATCAGCCATGTCTCTTCACGTTTTGTGTTAATCTCCTGTGTGTTTTGAAATGGTTAAGAGAAAAAAAATAGATTTTAAAACAGAAAGAACAAAAAAAAATGGTGATTTCAGTTTTTGTTTGAAAAAATTAATGGTAAAAACATTTTAGTTACATGTAAGGCATCTTGGCTAATCAACTCTACATCAGGAAGTTCTTGTAGCACTGTCCTGGCTATGTCCTTGGGATACAGACTAGCTATTACCTGCAAAACAAAGAATTTACTGTGAGTATATTAAGTACTGTAAGCACTTAAGTACATCATGAATAGCTAAACAACAATACCCTTTTATTTATGGTTCAACTAGTACTACATTGGTTAGGCTAAACCATGAACAACATCATTTTACATATGGTTTATCTAGTACAACATTGGTAAGGCTAAATCATGAATAGCTTGACAACAATATGATTTCCTTTATGGTTCATCTAGTACTACATTGGTTAGACTAAATCATGAACAGAGGCGTATCCAGGTTTTCGTTGTAGGGGGAGCGAAAAGAGCAAAAAAAGGCGCCGATTTTTTAACACGTTCAATATGCGTGTATTATATATATATATATATATATATATATATATATATATATATATATATATATATATATATAATTACTAGCTGTATGTCATTACTTCGCTATGATGTAAAATAAATTGAAAGTAGGACTCTCAAGAAATAAGAAAAAACGCACAATGTAGGCCGACAAAACAAAAATTGTATCAATCTAAATATATATATATATTTACACACACTACAACCAAAAACAATGAACATAATACAATCTGTTTTGTAATTCTTGTAAAAAAAATTCTTACTTAATAATTCCTAGGAATTTATTTAAGACAAGTGAACTAGGGGAAATAATCACTCTCTTAATATAAATATGTATATATATACATATTTAATTACAAATGTCAAAACAAATAAATAATTACTTTAGATTATAATGAAATTGTTTAACACTATTCGTTTTTACAAAATGTCTGTGTCTATAATCAGAATTTAATATATCGTCATCATAAATGCTAAAGTTTTACAGCATAATGAAAGTTTTAAAAAATCAGAGTTGGTATAAAACCACATTTGTCGATAAAACAGAAAAACATTCGGGATAACATCCTACATTTAACTACATGTTGGTCTTTTAGTTCAGATCATATATTTTTAATTAACTACTGCTTTTTTTGTGTTCTTTAAAGATCATTTTTACTTTCTCGTATATACGAAGTATAGAGAAAGTCTTGTAATCGTGCAAAAAAAAAAAATCGAGATTTTTGCAAATCTCGACGTTTTACATCTCACTGATACGGAAAAACATAATTTTGCAATCTTGTCCGTATGTCTGTGTGTCCGTGTGTGTGTGTGTATGTGTGTGTGTGTGTGTCCGTGTGTAAACACGATAACTTGAGTACCGTTACAGCTAGGTTGATGAAATTTCATATACAAGTATTATATCAAAATCGTAGATCCGTATCAACTTTTGAGCGATTTCGGATAACCGGAAGTGGTACTTTTTCTACTTTGAATTTTTCAAAAGCCTATAACTTGAGTACTATTTCAGATAGATAAATGAAATTTCACATGTAAGTAAAAGATCTAATTCTCTACCTTCTGTTAAATTTTGAGTAATTTCCGTTGACCGGAAGTAGTACTTTACGCTACTTCCGATTTCTCAAAAAACTAATGTAAATTTATAAAGTACTAATACTATTGCGCACTATTATACACACCTTTATTAGGCGTTCGCTTGGTGCGCAATTGTTTTTTACTGAGATTCTATTCTATTTTTAAAAGTTTCAGTATTTAAAATGGATTAAAGATCATAACTATATCCCCAGTTACCATCCCCTGTTGTTTTATATAAGAATATTCGAGAAAGTTTAGGGGAGATCACTACCGGTTTATTTAACATAGTGATAGATATGGGTTAGATCACTGTATTGATCTCAAACCTTTTTACTGGTACTTGCAAAAAAATATTCACAGAGTTTTACGTTTAAAAAGCTAATTTTCTGGCGGCATGGTACTTTGGTACATCATGATGCGTTTTTCTACATGTACTTAACAGATCAGTCAGCGGGTTGGGGGGGGGGGGGGGGGTGGGTTCAACTTCATTCACCACTGTCCCGTCACTTTAGGTCAATTACCCCACCCAGTGTTTTTAGATGACTGTTTTAAACACACATATATATTACACAAACATATATTACACAAATACATATTACATAAATAGATTTTAATAAGTAGCAGTGGTATTATGACAATATTTTTTTACAGAGGGGTCCATGGGGGAGGGGGGTTGTAACTGTTTCATATCATTTGTAATGGTAATCACTATGGCCCAAACTGTAAGAATACTACTACTTCATCGTGATGACGTTGTTGACCTTGTCAAAATGTCCCCACCACTACGCAGTTTGCTCATAAGTAAATTTAAATAGAGGTGCCACATCAGTTGTATTTGTTTCTGTATTGTAATTTTTAGAAATTAATCACACGATTCAAACTGTATATATAAAGTGTTAAAGTTTAAAAAGTTTCCAAAAAGGCGCCACTTTGCTGAAAATGGCTAGAGGGGGAGCGGCCGCTCCCCCTGCTCCCCCCCTGCGTACGCTACTGATCATGAATAGCTAGACAACAATACAATTTTATTTATGGTTCATCTAGTACAACAGTGGTGAGGCTAAGTCATGAATAGCAAGACATGAGTACCATGCCACTTTGCTTGTCAAATCTCTGGGACTTGTAGTAAACTGTGCCATGTTCTTGTCCTAACTTGGCACAGAGATCCTCACTAGAGTCGCAGTCAACCTTCCCAATATTCACCAAGTCTGACTGGAAATAAAATTGCACTTAAGTATTAGGGCTGCATTCAAATGATTCATAATTAACAGTTGTTAGAGTTAAGTATAGATCCATTCACTGGTAGATTAGTTATATTTCATTGGATTTTAGGAGAAATCACTGAAGTAAAGAATAACTTAAGCTCCTCGTTAATTTCAATATAATCAATTTCTACAGATAAGCAGCTCAAAACTTACCAACATGGCAGCCAATTTTATACAAGTCTTTTCTTCTAGACAATCTGGATGAATGTTGAGACATATTTTAATAAATTAACAATCTAAGATTGATCCTTGAACATATATTTTATAATTTTATTTTAAGAATATATGTATTTTCATTTGATTAAACTAAACAACTTTAATTTTAATCATAAACTAATTACAAAAGAAAAGTATTTCAGCAACACAACTTACCTCCCCCATCCCCACAAAATGTAATAAGCCAAGGGAGACCATTACTTTGTGTACCAACTAAAGTTTGAAAGTTACTTGATCTCAGAGTATAAAATTTAGCATTGACTCTCTGGAGGGCCTCTTGCACCAGAACATCTGTTGTTCGCTGACCGTGAAATTTCTCTTTCTAAAACAATAAGTTTTTACACATTAAGCGTTATGTTGCTGTAATTGTTGCAATTGTTATAGTATCAACAGAATAAAATTCTTACGTACATCAGGATAAAAGTACAGAGAAGGATATGAGTGGACGTTTTGCATCCGACATAACTGCCAATCATCCTCACAGTTAACAGCTCCAATACGGATGACACCTTCCAGCTCTCTAGCCACCTCACGCCACTGAAAGTTCAGATCATTATTTTAATTAACATCAATATTAATAAATTTCACTTAGCATAAAAGTTTTAAAGTTTTAGTAAGATTCATTTCATTAGCCGTATTGTTGAAAATACACCTGAATATTAACTGCTTGAATGGTTTAAGGGCTTTTTCTAAATAGTCAATCAATTTTTAAACGTATGTTAAAGAAATATGTAGACATTTTCCTGTAATTAGAGCAAGGAACATCAGGTATGAAAAGGTAACTTGCTTTGAACAAAATTAAAATTCCATTAAGAAAAAGCTCATACATTTCTGTTGTTTCTTATTACACTTAAAGTAGACACTGCCTTCAAGAAGCAATTTTTATAAAACCTAAGATTCAACACACATTGAGGTAGGTTGAATAAACAGTGAATACATCCACTGTCTAACAATTTCTACACAAGCATGGTAAAAAAGTACTCACAGTAGGAGCCAAGTCATGACAGTGGGAGCAGTGAGGGGAATAGAAGTTGATGAACCAAGCCTCTCCAGTACCCTCAACTGACTGCTCTACAAGATCAAAATGTTGCATTTCATTAACATAATGTGAATACAGAAAATATATTTTAACAAAGATCAGTTCAGTCCCCTCACAACTTCTACCATGGCTCTCCAAACTTGCGCCATTTACCTTTATAATATGTTTTAAAAAGTAAATTATTGTTTAAAAAATTGTTTACCAAAATCAACCCTGCTTAGAGTTATGATTTCTGGATCATCATCATATATACCTGTAATACAAGAAATGTTTATTATAAGACAGTATATATAAAAAAGAATTATATATAAGCTTTTAATGGATTTAAAAGTGCAGCAACAGGATAAAATTAAGAAAATATAACACCTACCAAAGTTTTGTTGATACCACTGCCAGCTTTCATACTGTCGCCCTCGCTGGAAGTCATCCTTCAGTCCTTCCTCTCCGTATTGGTCGTATTTCTTGCGTAGGTCTTCATCTTTCAAAACTTCATAGGCCCGATTTATTTTAACAAAAACATCGTGTGCTTTAGGATCATCCTGAGTAAAATAACAAAAAACTTTTACATATTGTACATCTAGACAAATGAAAATAAACCTGAAATTCTATTCTTTCAAAACAAGTAAACAGCTTAAAGTTTGCTGCTAATTTATTGTTACGTACCACATTTTTATCAGGATGTTTAGAAATGGCCAGCTGTTTAAAAGCTCTTCTTATTTCTTTAGCCGAAGCTCCTTTACTGACACCAAGGAGGGTGTAGTAATCTTCTCCACCATTTACAATTTGAATAATAAATAAATAAATAAAGACTAGACATCTTAATGCTGTTGTTGGCTCCATAAATTAGTTTCAAAGACTTATCATTTGATGCACAAATAGATCTGGATATCGACTTTAAATTAGGTTTAAAATGTATTTATTTTGATCCAAATGACAAAATTTGCCTAATAGTTGTCAAACTGCTGATAGTCAATAGATAGTACAGCAATCTCAAGCCTGGTCTGTGGATTGATATAAAGAGGAAAAAATTCATAAAATTCATGTTGAAAAAAAGTTATTTACAAAATTAAGTTTACTTTGGCAAAGAATTATAGGCTACCAGAGTTATATATCTAGTAGTTAAACTGATATTGAAGTACTGTTTAAATATGGGCCTAAAATATATATAAAATATAATAGAATAATTATAATTTTCTAACGTTTAGGCCTAACAAGTCAATATATAAATTATATTCAATTCAGTAGGCCCCTACATAAAAAAATAATGTGTGCTCTAGCTAGATCTATCAATAAACCTCAACATGCCCATGTTGTAGTCTACAATTTAGTAAAAGAGCTGCTCAGAGAAAACTATAGGGCATAGGGCCTAGCCGCTAGCCTAATTAATTAATTAGTTAGTTCTAGGCACTTGACAAAGTCTAGCTAATACAGTGAGTAATAGCTATGCTATGTATATACTATATGCTGGCGGTAGTCTAGCTAGAGAGTCTAGCTCTAAACCTAGATCTAGTAGTAGATCTAGTTAAGTAGTAGAAGTAGACTATGTTAGTATGTAACTTGTATGTATTACTAGGTATGTAGTATGTACTTGTATGTACTACTACTAGATATAGATCTACTACTTATCTATTAGTTAGAATCTAGTATTAGACTGTATTTATCATTATCAATGCCTACTCTACTACTCGTGCTAGCTAGTGGTAGGCCAGTGATTCGGCACAGTGTGATGAGTGAGTAGTGATCTAGATCTAGATCTAGAAGATCTAGATACCGGGCGTTACTGAGTGAGCAAAAGTAAAGTTGAGTAGAGCAAAATTTAGAAAAGAAGAGTAGATGCACAATTAGCACATACACAGCTACAATAATTAAGGCCCTAAAAATATAGCCAATCATGTTATGATAAAAAAGACTCAACTATAAACATTGTCATTCGCAAGCAAATAGAAAAATCCTACTTTCACTTTCCACGTAGTCGTAAATGTTTATTATATAAGCTTTTAATAAACCGGAAACACTAACGTGTAATTTAGACAGAATATCATTGGCGACTTCCGTTATATTAACGGAAATACCCTTTCCCCACGACAACCCAAATAAGAAAAAAATAATTAAAAAACCAATTAAAGAAGAATTTAATTATTTTTTACAATATTGTCAAATATTAAAAGACTAAAAACAGCGTAACTAAACACAAGAACATTTAAACCTTCCACAATCGAGTTTGAGCTGGACAAAAGCGGTTGTCGTTTTGCTGGGTCTCGGCTAGATGCCTAGTCTCGTATCTGGCAAAATAAGTCGATTTTCTATAAAGGTGGTTAGTTTAGTACTGGCAACCTGGGGTAGACTGTTTGTGTCCAAGCGGCAGGACAAATACATTTTAAAAATGTTCATAGTCCATTTTTTCATCCGAGCCTGAGGAACGGTGCCTACTAAATAAATCTACACAGTGGCGTAGCGAGGTCGGGTGTCACCCGGTGCGGCACTTAATGTCACCCCCCCCCCCCCAGAGGCGTAGCGACCATTCCCGGGGACTTCTTCTTCTTCTTCTTCATTCTTAATTATTAGTGTCGAAGGGGATCGAGATTTATCTGCCAGTGGGTTTGAACTCGAGACTGTTCGAATTTATCAACCACGAGCTTTTTGCCGACTCGACCACGCCTCCAACACAATTAAGCGTTACGTGTCAACTGGTTATGCGCCATTGAGGCCATTGACTCCGATTTCAGCCTGCTTTTCTTTCCATAGCTTTTGTCCAACCAAGAACAATCTACAAGGCAGCAGTTGTTTAATTTTGGAGTTGTCCCTCCTAGAAGAGTGGCTGTCCCCAGCTAACGAGCCTCATCTGCCCGAGGGTTCGAACTCGAGACTTTTCGGTTTAGCAACCATGAGCTTTACCGACTCGACCACGCCGAACCCTATTCCCGGGGACAAACTTTCAAATTTTCGATTTGCACCCCCCCCCCCCTCAAACTTTCTATTTGCACCCCCCCCCCTCAAGTTTTTCTCTATATATTTTGCTATTTATTGTCTTGGTGTCGCCCCCCCCCCCCCCCCCCTAAATGGTGTCACCCGGTGCGATCCGCACCCCCCCCCTCGCTACGCCTCTGAATCTACAAATTACAATATGCGGGGCTTATCTGGACAAGACCCGCCCCGGCGGCCGTCCAACCCTGCTTGCGGAGACTTTGTATTCTCGTTGTGGACACCAGTGTTTCTTCCTTTCTTCCAGACTTTTTTCTCCGGGGGGGGGGGGGGGGGGGGGTCGAACTATAATTTTCGGGGGGGGGGGGGGCGGTCACTTTATGTAAATTCCATTTCGTTTCATGGGAGTGGGGGCGGTAGACTTTCTTCGGAGAGATGCTCTGGTGGACACTGAACCGTCACCTGATCAACGTAGCCCAGCCTCACTTCAACGGTAGGCCCCATCAGTTTGAGCACATTTTGTTGGATGTCTTCAAACTCGGGTAAAATGCGAACACGAAGAGGAAGTAGAACAGTCACGTTATTATTATTGTAATCTGTTTCACACTGAAAAGATGCGTGTTAGCTTGTGGCTCTCTACAGAAAGATTTTTATTAATGACAATGTGCTGTCGGTGTTTTAGTCCTCAAAATTCATGTAGCCTAATATGTCGGATCTGTCATTAGCATTTACATATACACTCACGTGGGTGCGTGAGCATGTGTGTGCGTGTGCACGTGTGTTTTTGTATATGTGTGTGATTATAGATTTTTTTGTTCGTCCCCCACCCCGCATGCTGTGCTCCACTGACCACATGCGTGGAACTGCTGGTAATACATAATGGACGGCGTGCACAGGTTGTAGACGAAACTGATATAAACCTCACAGCTTTGAGAGTTAGAAACCCAAGTTAGAGAGTTGAAAATGTTAGGAGTCAATGACTCACTGGCACGTAAACAGCTGACACGTATACTTAATTGTGCTTGAGGGAATCCCTTCCAACACTAAAATTTAAGAACGAAGATCGGTCAGCTCACTTGTAGTGTGTTACATAGAAATGAAGTTTTGTGAGTTGAAAATGTAATGATAAAATCCGTCAGCATCAAATAGAAATGAAGTTTTAAGAGTTGAAAATGTTTGATAAAATCTGTTAGGGGGGTCATCCATAAATGACGTCACGCTTTTTTGGACGATTTTTACCTCCCCCCCTCACCTCCATCACACGTCGTCACAAAAAGCCAGACCCCCCCCCCTAAAATGGCGCCACACCTCAGCCTATATTGGCCTATAACCCCCTCAAAATTGCTATTGCATTTTTTTTATTAAAACATCGATATTTTTCCAAAATCTTGTCAACATAGAGTATTTTGATCAATTCCTATTACAATTTATTAAAACCGTTATCTAAAACGCGAAATAACGGCTAAAACTCGTTTTTTAACATTGCTTTTTTATAATGCAAAAAAGTCTCGTCACACCATCTGAACCCCCTCCCCTTCATCACACACCGTCACAAAATTACCGACCCCCTCCCCCCTACGAGTGTGACGTCATTTATGGACGACCCCTTAGCGTACTTGTAGTGTATCCATTAGAAATAAAGTTTCACCAATAAGACGAGAAGGCCCATCCAGATATTACTATCATTAGGGCGGAATTTTTTTTGTAGCCATCTACATTAGCTATTCCTAATTAAAGCCAGGTACTTGATATAGCTGAGTGTACTCAGTGTACTATTGGCGGCGCACCAAAAATGTTTTGCGTGACAAGTATTTGAACCTAGAATCAACGGGTTACTGTCCCAACAAATACAACGCCGTACACCTTTTATTTGTCTTTGTGTAGTTCAGGCTGTGAGATAAATCTAACAAGTTTGCTCTCGCCCATAGTACATACTCTGGTTGATTAAAAAGTAGAACTGGATTCGCCCATACCACCCCGGTATAACAACCCGATCTGGTTGATTAAAAAGTAGAACTGGATTCGCCCATACCACCCCGGTATAACAACCCGATGTGGTTGATTAAAAAGTAGAACTAGATTCGCCCATACCACCCCATACCTCCCCGGTATAACAACCCGATCTGTCAACGTTGGACCCCGTAAGTCGGTGACGAAAATATTGTACCGAGATATTTTGGGTCTTTAATCGAGTTTCAAGATTACACCTACGCCATTTGTAAATGCTTCCATTTAGGGGTAAATATAGGCTTAACTGGGCCTTGGTCTCCCATGAGATCTTTCTTACACACCCGTAGGCGTACATGATCTCGCTATTTGCCGTCCCGATAAACGGATTATCCGGTTAATTGACGATGCTGAAAATGGTTAGAAAACGTAGATGACGGTGGAGTACTAGTTTAAAAAAAAAAAAAACTGAAGTTGTTGGTTTAAGTGAAGAGCCCTTGTTAAAAAAAAAGAGTGTTAGTTTTCTGTAGTTTATACAAGGATGAACCTGATTATGAAGTTGTCGTGAAGTCTAGCATATAGCCAAACTGGTCTCTCTCACTTATCTGTTTGGCGGTGGTGTCAAGAGTTGTGGGACCTTACAGAGATTTATCTTGTCCAAGAAAGAGTGGGGTACGGATTTTAGTGGGGGTTTCTGGTCAAACATATTTCAACACAACTTTTGAGATATAGAATTGTAGGTTTCCTGCACATTTTATTCGAGGAACTGCCATAAATTGTTCAAAATTGTAAGTAATTAACATTAAAGAGAATGTGTGATATAGAATTGTGAGTAGTTGACGGCTTGTACGTTATATGTAGATGGTAATTGTGAACTTATAGAGAAATTCGGTAAGTTTATATTTACTTTTGTGGCGTAGGCAGGTATGAGGAACTAGGAGCGTCTTATTATTGTTACAGATATTGGCGACCTCACGCTTATTTCGATATTATATATATATATATATATATATATATATATATATATATATATATATAACATAAAAATATCATGCCTACACCATTAACTTTAGAAATGATTATACTATAGGGCTGGTGAGTAGGTCACCAACCAGTTCTACGGCTCAATGAAACCTGCAAGAGCCATAAAACTGGTTGGTGAACTACTTACCAGCCCTATAGATAGATGTTCATTATTAGGATTACATTAGTTTAAATAAACTATGAACCGATCAGATTTCTATGAAATATAATCATACACGTTAGGAAATATTTTATACTTGATAGATTATGTTAAAATACGACAAATTATATCAGACACAATTCTTAAAGCACATTTTAGGATATACTTTTGAACTTATTTCAGTTTTAGATTGAAGCCTAGTAAATAAATGAAAACAAAATAACACGATTTAAGCTGACATCTCTCTTGGAACATATCCTGGGATTTATCCACTGCTTTAAGACGCATACACTGATCTAACTCTACAATACATAAGAAGACATTGGATCAGTCTAGTATTGATCAGCTGAACCAACTTGTAGAATAGGCCATGGAGAGCCTAGTCTCAGCACTGATGCTTATCACATTGGCCTTGTCATCATTAGTTGTGGCAGGTAGTCCAACAGGTAGGTTTCTATATTCTTACACTTATTTCATGGATGAGAAGATGTTTAAAAAAGTTAATATAAAAAAAATGAAAAACATATGTGTTAAAAAATAATTAAAAATAAATACTTTTTTAAAATAAAAAATAAAAAATAAGTACATGTATATTAAGTTTGGCGTTTGATTTTTCTTTAAATAAAGCGGGAGTGATCTCCCCTAAACTTTCTCGATTATTCTTATATAACACTACGGGGGATACCAACTCGAGTTTTAGACATGATTTTTAATCCATTTTAATCACTTAAAATTTCTAAAAATAGAATAGAATCTCGTATGAAAAAAGAATTGCGCATCAAATGAACAGCAAACAAAGTGTGTATAATAGTGCGGAATATTAGTACTTTACAAATTCATATTTTGTTTTGAGAAATCAGAACACACAGTTCTCGATAACATTGTTGTACCACAAATAGTAAAACAAATGTATAGTAACAAATGGAAGAAATATAAAAACAATGTTGAAGGACTTAGTAAATGAACATGCCTTTGTTTATCTCGTGTTAAACTGAGTTCTAACATTATGTCTTTATACCCAGGTACTGGCGTTGTGTCGGCTAGGGACACAGATAAGGTAAGCACAACCTGACGAGTGTCAAATGTATCGATACTAAAATTATTACAGGCCCTATACAGGTATAGCGAGATTTATCGTTGCTTAAACTGATTAGTTGTTGCCGGTCAGGTACAAGAATCTTATTCAATAGATAGAGCCTGAGAGTAGGTAATAACTCCTCTGTCAATTACCCCCCCCCCCCCCATCCCCGTCATCGGACTCTTAGATCAATTATGTCCTAATTCCCCCATGGTAATTAACCCTCCCCCCCCCCCCCCCCCATTTTGCGAGAGTACCAATTGTATTATAAATGTTGAGAGCGAGGTTAGAAAAAAAGGCATTTCATAGCATGCATGAAATTGACCGACACAGTTGGAAGTAAATAGTATTTCGTACTTCTATATTTCTATATAGTATCAAACAGAGAAATTAGCAATTAAATAAAGCTTAAATAAATAAGCTTATTTCTTGAAGAAAATTTCCTCCCCAACTCCTTGATGGACAGTGAATCTTGTAAAATGAAATAGATGTCCCCTAGCTTTCCTTGCCTGCCTACGTTCTTGTAGTGTCACAATGTCGGCCGTCCCACTCGACATTTTGTAAACAAAACAAAAAGTCCCTTGTGATAGTACACGTAGGGTGATATCATATTAATTTCCCCCACCTCATATGTTTTAAAAAAATACATATAGATTATAGTCGCATAGGCTGTGCGAACTTATCACTAATTAAAAAAGTATCTGTACAACTACGGCGGCTATCAGCACCTCAGCTTATTAAGAAAAAAAGGACAATTAATAACCTTGATCAAGGATTGTTTATGTATTGTGTTTATTCGTAGCCATGACGTCACATTTGTGAAGTATTTATGACGTCTGCTACCCAGTTTGTCGTAAACGTACGACCTATTTCTTCTTCTTCTTCTTCGTTCTTAATTTTTAGTGTTGGAAGGGATCGAGCCTTATCTGCCAGAGGGTTTGAACTCGATGCTTTTTCGAATTTTTCAACCATGAGCTTTTGCCGACTCGACCACGCCTCCAACACAATTAAGGATACGTGTCAACTGGTTAAGCGCCATTAAGGCCATTGACTCCGATTTCAGCCTGCTTTTCTTTTTGGATTTGCTTCCATAGTCTTTGTCCAACCAAGAACAAACTACAAGGCAGCAGTTGTTTGATTTTGGAGTTGTCATCTGCCCGAGGGTTCGAACTCGAGACTTTTCGGTTTAGCAACCACGAGCTATACCGACTCGACCACGCCGACCCCCTCGACCTGTTTCAAAGTCCACACCTTGAAAGGTTAAAGTTTATAAATGGTAGTGGTTTCTATTGGTGCCGTTAATGTTATACGTTAACTACATTCTGTTGACTCTAGGCAGTTAAAGAAAAAAAAATCAGAGTCCTCTTTAGACCTAGCGATCCATTAAGCAGATGAAGTAGAGTTCATGTTTTTAAACTCGGCATTGGAAGGATATTGTGGTCAGCACTATTCACAGCCGCCTTTATCGTTCCTAGTGCGAGTTAGATACCCATCACTGACTTGAACCCGGATTCGAACTGGAGACTGTTAGATGAGCAGTCTAGCGCTCTACCGCTAGGCCACGTATATGACCATTTTAAACTACCATTCGGTAACTGAGGAATCGTCCACCTGTGATGTCAAGCAATTTAGCCTATACACACTCTCCTCCCCCCTCCCCTCCTGTACCTAGTATCTTCACACATCGTCATTCTCACCCCCATCCTCACACACGTAGCAAATCCTAACAAAATCCTAATTTGCGAACCATTTTTTTAATAAATTAAAAAAAAAGAAACAGTCTCTATATTCAACCTACCTCTCCCGATATTAAATCTTTTCCTTTTATATGAAATCGTATCCCCGGTAATAATGCAAGAGATACAATGTAAACAACTCCATTTTGTCGTAATACGTCATGCCACAAAGGTGAACTTTTAATCTGAGGATTACATGTAACAGATTATTGTTCTGTGAAGTATTTCATTCAATACGTATGTACTTATAGATAAGCTGTTTTCCCCCACTCAAAGCTAACAAATCTTACATCTTTTAACTTTGATTTATGCTAGGTAGCGCTAGTTCTTTTATGGGACTTAGCTTTTTGATGTCGAAGACTGTTAAAATCACGAGGAATTATGGTTTTCTTTTAAAAATTTTAGTTTGAAGATCCAGTATTATGGTTAAAAGTTATTTATATAGAGTTTTGTGACCTTTAAGGACGTCACCTTCGTTTGTCACATAACGTCTTTTTAAAAAAAAATACTTTTATTTTCCATAAAACAAATTACAACATATTTAGAGTAATAAAATTTACATACAAGTGACAATTTAATAATAATTTACATTATGGCAAATATGTGATGGAGCTAAATTTGATATGTACAAAAACCATTTTATTTTTGCCATTGCAAGAATTTTAATTAAAATTCAGAACTTACAAGTTAAAAAATTTTCCATTCATAATTTTGTTATAATTAAAAGGTTTTATTAGTTTAACTGCAGGAAATTATAGCTCAAAGTATTAGCCTAGGAATTATCAATATGTACTGGGTATTAAGTTTAAATAAGTATTCTATTTAATTAATACTGTAAAAGAAAAACAAGTTTAATAAAAATCATACACCAGGGGTCGGCAACCTGCGGCTCGCGAGCCGCATGCGGCTCTTTTGATGTCATGATGCGGCTCTTCAGCTCCATGCACAAATATTAATAATTATTTTAATTTATTTTTAAAACTCATAAAAATATTAGTCTGCAATACTCGGTAATTAAAGATTTAGATCTAATAACAATGTAAAGTTTCTAATTTCGAGCAGAGCTTGCTAAACTACTTTAATATGTTTTGTGCGAAACATGTGTATGATTTTATATGAATAAATATTATTTCATATTTTAAGCTATTTATTTTAAATGTGTATATATATATATATATATATATATATATATATATATATATATATATATATATATATATATATATATATATATATATATATATAATATCATAATATTGAAATGGAAATGTTTGTGGCTCTTTAAAAACTGTAAAATGTGGTAAATTGTAACTTTTGGCTCTTCCGTCCCAAAAGGTTGCCGACCCCTGTCATACACAGTTGTATAATATGTACAAAAACCATGACGTCACAGCAACTAGCCATTGGCAATAAACTATGAGCAATTAGTTCTGCACTCAGCAGCAATTAGCTAGTCAGTCATTCGTTTTTTTTTTCTTTCTGTAACACCCTTGCGTATCGCACTGTAAATTTAACAAAGTGTTATAGAATATTTCTTATAGCTATAATGTAAAATACATGAAAACTAAAATATTAATTTTTTGTTTGTTTCAGGCCTCTGCTCTCAGGAATAAGGTAGGCATTTTTACTTTCCTTGAACATGACACAAAAACTTACTAATCGGCTCGATTCTCTCCCTTACTGTAAGATCGCGACTGTTGTGTACCGACACACTATTCGAGTTAATATTTCTCTTTAGTTTGTTCTTGATGTTTTTTTTTTCAATAAGGATGTGAGGGGGGGGGGGGGCATTTGCTCCGGAATGGGACAGTACTGAGAATACTGAAACTTAATGTTGTTTCGTTTTTTAAAAAAATATAATGTTTATATTGTGTTTAAAATTTAACGTCAGGTCTTTTTTTTATATTCAGTGGCGTCACAAGGCGGGAGGGGGTTGTGGTTAAACACTGGGTGACACCATTTAGAGGGTGACACCATTTAGAGGGTGATACCATTTTGAGGGTGGTACCATTTAGAGGGTGATACCTTTTAGAGGGTGATACCATGTAGAGGGTGACACTATTTAGAGGGTGATACCATGAGGAAAAGTCGTAAATTGTAATGTTTAACACAATGTTTTATCTATAACAAAATAGTAGGGGGAGAGGACTGACACCAAACCGAAAATGTGACATTGATGGGGGGGGGGGGGGAAGTGACATCCTAATTTATCTTACCGAATAACACCCAACCTGGTGACGCCACTGATTGTAGTAGTTTAGAGAAAAAAACAAATTATTATCTTGAGACATGGCCGATAAAGTAGAGTTCTGTACACGCCTAACACTTGCCTACAAATTCTTTATTAAAAAACGGAAACCGTGACTTATGTTTATTTTTATATTACAGTTGCAAAAGTTACGCGAGCTGGTATGTACAGGTTCCATTATTATTTCTTCGGTTACCTCCCATATCATCAGTGTAACGAGTTTTTTCTCCAGTTATCTCCCATGTCACCGTTTTTACGTTTTTTTCCTTCTGCTTCATAACGCTTTACATTGTGTTGTTATACAGCTATCTATTCTACATATTGCATGATTATCTTTTAATGAATATTTATAGTAATTTTTTTCCATACATAAACATAAATAAGATAGTGTTGTTCTATCAACTCTATTCACAAGTTATTTTTATATATTTAATGTTAATTTACACATTTTTATCTGTTTCGTTTTGTTGCTACTGTCCATTATTCTCATTCAATGATTCATTCATGCTTTGTGTTCATTGTTTAGTCTTATACCTGTTGAAAGCGACCTGCAAATATAACTTAGATCGTCATGAGGGAATCCATTAGTTTTCAAACAGGTCTCTTCCAAACTTTTCAATGCTTGCCATCTTATAATAACTTTTGGCGGCTGTTTCTCAAGTTTCATGAAAAGTCATGTTTTTAGTCTTAAGTCGTGTTTAGTTAGTTTGGTTCAAAGTCAAGTTACCAGCATAGCTTCAACCTATTTGACCGCATATTGGGGTGTTGGTTCTCAGTTGTCCCAAGACGTAGATGAAGTAGAGTTGAAGTCGTACACAGCCCAGAAACCAGCGTCTGATAAAGTAGATTTAAAGTCGTACACTGACCAGAAACCAGCACCTACCAAGACACCAGCGCAAGAGGTGTCTGAAGATGATATGAAACACGCGCTTACGGCATCTGATGTGGTCCCAGTAAAGGTCAGTGTTTAATGCTACTTTATCTTTATCACTGTTCATTTTTTTGCTAATTAATATAGTTTTACTTCTGTAACTGTAAAACATGGATTAAGGAAGTAAAAGTGAGTTATTTAAATGGAAGGTTGGAATAATTATTAGATAGCAATTCAGTTCATACAATCAGATTAGACCAGAGGCGTAGCGACCCTTCCCGGCGCCCGGGGACAAACTTTTCGATTTGCACCCCCCCCCCGTCAAGATTTTCATTTGCACCTCTCTCAAACTTTCAATTTGCACCGCCCTCAACCTTTCAATTTATTTTTCCAACCCATTTTGGCGCCCCCTAAGGTCGGCGCCCGGGGACATGTGTCCCCCCCCGGCCCCCCTCCCCTCGCTAAGCTACCGGATTAGACTACCCAGTTGAGATTATGTTACATCACTGCCTCAAATCCCATCAGCAAAAAATTACGAAGTTTTTACTTGAACCAAACGAAACAAACACAGTCTTTTAAAAACATGTCTACTTACATTCTTACTTACTTACATTACTTCAATCTTTTATTTTGTGTCCAGGGTACTAGAGCGAGCATACCACTATCAAAAAGTGACGAGGATTCTATAGACGTAAGTTGAGGCACCATGCACACATTACATAACATAAAGGAGTGGATCACTAATGGGGTGTTTTTTTCGTGGGGTTTGGATACATTTAAAGACTTCTTAAATGTCATAATGAAGTGTCAATGAAATAATCTGACGCCATAAAAAATTTATCTAATGTGTCTTGGTTGGGTGTGTGGGACGGGGAAGTGGGGTGGTTATTACAAATGGTATACATTATGAGGAGTTTTGTTTTCTTCTTAAACCAGGTCTTATCTAAGGCACTAGCACGTCTACATCAGCCTAAATATAAAAGTAGGATGGATTCTATCGGGGGTAAGGAGATATTATACATATATACATACATACATATATATATATATATATATATATGTATATATATGTATATATATGTATATATATATATATACATATATACATATGTATATATACATATACACATATATACACATGTATATATATATATATATATACATATATATATATATATGTGTGTGTGTATGTGTGTGTGTATGTGTGCGTGTATTGAGCCACCTCTTATGTTATGAATGAATCCACATTTTGTCGTTATTGTCGCATGATTCAAACTGTGTGATACTTTAGGAGCTATTGCTTTCTACAGCCAACATCCAGTTGGTAGTTAAGATAAAGTTCTTGGTTAGGGTTGATCTATTATTGGTGACTGTCTCTGTCAGGTATACGTACCCATGGTTAACCGATTAGTATCGATGCTATTTTCTGACAGAGTACCTAGGCACCGAGTAGATTTATTGTCTCTGTCAGGTATACGTACCCATGGTTAACCGATTAGTATCGATACTATCTTCTGACAGAGTATTTAGGCACCGAGTACAACGAAGAAGAAGAACCTGGACAGGACGTGGTCGAACTGGAAAATCTCATCCGACGTGCTTTGGTCAAGCTCAGTGAAGAAAAGACTGCTCACCCCAAACCAGCATTGTTTAGTAAGTTCAGGGGTCAGGGGTTAATAAGTTCATTTCCGCTAAACTTTAATGTCAGAGGTAAATAATTCATTTCTGGCCAACTTTGAGGTCAGAGGTTAGTAAGTTCATTTTAAAAATGTCCATCCAAAGTTGGTTAGATCAGTTATTATAGTTGGTCTAAAGGGACATGCACATTATTAGAACATACAACACTATAATTTAAAACAAACTGCTCTTTATTTAAGAAGTGTAGTTGAACACTAGGGTATAGGTGAATACGTATGTGTGCGTGTGTATGTGTGCGTGTTGTTCGCGTATGTGTGCTTGTATTTATATTTTTGTATGTAGACCTACATGGCTATAGTGCTATACCCAGAGGCGTAGCGAAGGGGGGGGGGGAGGCGGGGGGTGCGGACCGCACCGGGTGACACCATTTAGAGGGGTGACACCAAGGCAAAAAATAGCAAAATATATAGAGAAAAACTTGAGGGGGGTGCAAATTGAAAGTTTGAGGAGGGGGGTGCAAATCGAAAATTTGAAAGTTTGTTCCGGGAAGGGTCGCTACGCCTCTGGGGGTGACACCATTAAGTACCGCACCGGGGGACACCCGACCTCGCTACGCCACTGGCTATACCCCCTTATATTTAGGGTTATGGAATCTATTAAAGAACCAAAATAATTTGTTAAATGATTTGTTAACTTACAGAACTTCCCTCAACTGAAAACATTCGACAAATAGAACAGCCACAACACAGTGAGTATATGCCTGTATATATATATATATATATATATATATATATATATATATATATATATATAAATATAACAACATTGTTTCTTTTATGTTTCATTGTAAACCGTTAGACTATAAAGTATTTTTCTAGTAGTTTCATCCTAGAATTACAGAATCACTTATTTAAAAGTGCACTACTATAATATACAGTTAGCTTTAAATCTATCTTAAGGTGTATTTTACATTACTTTCAAGTTTAATGACGCACAGTTGTATCCCATTACCTGATATATTATAAAGCTGTTATGGGTGTAATTCATAATGTTTTGTCACAAGTACCTATCATTGTTTACCCCCCCCCCCTCCACCCCACCCATGCATTTTGCCCTGAATAGCGGAAGAGAACCAACTGAATGCGGAGGTGTTAAAAGATAACAAGCAACTAAAAGCAGAAGGTGAGATCTAGATTTTTCTTTTAGCCTTTAATTTACAACTTTTAAAACCATTAGCAAGTGAATCCCTTGCAAAGTGATATTTGAAAAATAAAGGGAAGTAACATTTAGATTAAATGTTACAATTTTAAAAACAATAATTATCTACCTTGTATTCGGTATTTTGGCTATAAAATTATTAATCAAGATCTGAAATCCAAACATAACGGGCAGGTTGGAATAATTAATTAAAAATATTCTCTAATTTAATCCTGAGACTGTCGAAGTACATTTTTAAGTTTTCGTGACGGCAGTGTAGAGTGTAGACCAATGTACAGTATCGGCGCCAGGTTATTTAGCGCCCTAGCCAAAACCTATTAAAACGCCCCCTTTCACACAAATTAATTACTAATATATATTTATAAGAAAACAATTAATTCAAGGTGACATATTAATTCATTATCAATAGCATACATGTTATAAGTAAACATCAAAATCAAATTTTACTTGCCTCCTTCGTCTCAAAAGTTTGTACTAATTCCTTCAATTCCAATTTGCAAGCGTAATCACTTTGTATTGAAATTGTTGCTAAGTCTACGAAACTACTTTGTACTTTACGACATAGCCCCCCCCCCCCCCACTTTAGAAAATTTTGTGCACACCCCCCCCCCCCTCCCCCCACAAGAAAAAAGTCTGGAAAAAAAACCCACTGATAAAAAAAAGTTCTTGTAGTGTTGGGCTCTCGGCAGTCCTCCCAAGGTGAGTTCCAAAACGGAACTTACCTGTTTTAAGCTTGACTGTGTCTAGTTATAATTGTAAAATGTCTATATTGTATGATTATGTAACGATCTTTTTGAAAAATAAAAGGTTATAAATGTTATAGATTCCAGTCTAAAAGTGTTATATATGAATCCTTTAGGAGAGGGTGAAAGATATGAAAAGACAATTAGATGATTAATTTACAACTAAGACTTTACGTCTACTAACATTATGTATTGCAATCTACAACGGCTGCTGATGTATTTGTTTTTCAACTTGATAATGTTAAAAAACCTACCAAACTATTTTGTTTAGAACTTAAGCTCTATGTAATTTTTACAATAACTTTAAGTTGTATTTATATGTAAGCGGTCAACCTAAGGTGCACGTATCTGAAATTAATGTAAAGTTAAGCAACGATTTATCTCCCATTTGATAATCAAAATAACAAAATTGTATTCAAGGGAAATAACTTACACATAAATTGCTAAATTAACCAAGTGTAACTAAGACATGATTGAAAACACAATAAAACACTCTAAACTTCATTACGTTATAATTATAACAAGCCTTTTATATGAACTATGTAAACTTGTGAAAAAAATATATTTTACATATTGAATACTTAACTATAGTTTTTGTTTAAAAGTCTAAAAATGGTAGCTTTATTATAGCATACTTCTATTCAATAATGAGGACATTCAAATGAATGTTTGACCTTCAGTTCTTAAAATAACGTTAAATTTTGGATCCCCTAAATTTTTAGGGACGTTTTTAAAAACAAATAAACACGGGTAACTGTTTTAGACATTGTTAGAATTATTGATTGAATATTAAAAAAAAAACAATTAATTTGAAAAAAAAACAAAGTTGACAGGCTAGTTATAAATTCCATCCTATTTAATATTATATATTAAATTAATACTTTAATAGTTGTAATATAGTTTCCTAAAAAAACTAAAGATTTTTCAACTAGAGAAAGCCTTCCTTTCTTTGTAGTGTGTTCCGTACTGAACTAAAATCATATAACTTACGATAAACTCGACTACTCGATATACTCTACTACATTCACAACACATATCAAACTACGACACCAACTCGTTTAACTTCACCAAACTACAAACGGTACTCCCAATCAACAACGATTTCACTGGACCTACTACTACACTTTAACAGTCAATAACATTCGATACCTTAATACCAAGAGAATCAATACTCCCGAACTCCAGAACTACGATACTTCATCACCTACATTACATTCTCATTTTTCTACTACCAATCAGATTCCACTAGACCTTTAACTACACAACAACCATATACAAATTATGACACTTAAACAGTTAGATACTTTATACCTAAGAAACCATATCAGCAACAGCCTTCCGCAGTTACTCCCAAATCTAAACGATTCATGAAAACTTACCGAACAAGTAAAATACTTTAAACACATTACAAAACTATACACCAGGACAGATTTCTAATCCAAAGTTAAAGAAAACGAGACTTACAGGCCCTATTAAAATTAAATAACCGTTTGAAATGTTCGAAATTCGAAATTTAAATTATAAAATTATTTAATCGTTTTCTGCATCAATTATGTGACACAAAATTTAAAAGGTAAAGTAACTTTCCAAATTAGGGAGGTGGGATTGCATTTTCACGATCGCGAATAAATATAGGCCCATATAGACCTAATTTTGGGGTGGGGGTGCAAAATTGATAGTTCATCCTGGGTGCCGAAATAGATCACTACTCCTTTATAAAAGTTATTAATTATTAGGTACTTTTTGATAATAGCGATTAAACCTTTTGCGCCCCCAAGGGATAGCGCCCTAGGTGACCGCCTAGTTCGCCTTATAGGTAGCGCCGGCCCTGCGAATGTCACAGAAGTGAGTGTGGAAGCTCATCCAAATCTTTATGTCAATATTGTTTACAGCTCTGAAAGCTGTTGAGAATCAACTGCTCCGCGATATATCGCTCCTTAACAAGCTGGGTTTTACAGTAGATGACGTCATATCAGATCTCCAGAATAAAGGTGAGACACCATACATTTTGTTTCGATGTTAGAAAAATTGTTTTTTTAGCTAGTTGGTGGGAAGGCTTGGCCTAGCGGTAAAGTGCTAGACTGCTGAGCACACTATCCCTTCATATGCCGAGGTCACAGAAAGAAGCGAACTCAACTTTATTAGTTTACACGGGCAAGGGAAAAGGGAACGTAACAAACTTTTACAAGGCTGATTGAGGCCAGCAAGCGAACACTTTGTCATGTAAAATAAAAAATATAATAGGTAGACCTGGAATTTTAGGTTTAAAAACTTTAAGTGGAGCCTTCATATTGTTGATTGTGTAAACTAAACGTTTCATGCGTATTGAATGGGAAACGTACGAATCAACATTATAGTTAAAGACGAGGGTCGTCCAAATGAGGACACATTTATGTGGGGTGGTTTTTGATTTTTGATTTACTGTGGTATTTAAGGGATGGTGGGCTTCATCTGGGATGGGGCTAAGTAAATATATTATAACTTACGTCTCTCTCTAATATTTGGATGTTCTTGAGTTTTCTAATGTTCAGGGGTGTTGGGATTTCTTGAGTGTTTTGATATTCCTCGTGCTTTGATGTTGCTAATATTCTAATGTTGGTTTTAATTTTTTTTTCCATCAGAAAACAGAGACGATGAATTGAAGAAGATTGAGGAAGAACTAGACAGATTGGCCAACTCGTGACGAGTCTTATTTCACTCAGGAGGAGGAGGTGGGGAGGAGAGGGGTGAGAGTGACTGGAGTGAGTAATGACGTCATTTGAGAAGAATGTGCTAGGAATGTAAAAAAAAAAACAACTTTTGATTACATTCGCATTACTTTTGTAATAATTGCCTCTGTGTCTCAATTAGAATAAACATTGTTTTTATTTCACTCATATTATTCATCGTTTTACCTCTATTAATGTTTAAAATATATAGATCTCATATGGTTTTGTCCGAGTGATTTATGGTGTACAGCGGTCAGCCATATTGAAAGGTCAAATCATTGGCAGCCCACATTGAGACATTGTATTAGCTGGATACAGTGTATCTAGTTGTAGAGAAAAGCTAGAGGCTGATTATTAAAACATGAGGACCGATAATTAAATCTGACCACAGGACGGTTCAGGGGAGTACAAGAAACAAATTGAGAGGTGCTGGTCTAAAGGAGTAAAGCTATCAAGGAAGTGAGGGGTGTAAAGCTAACAAATATTTAGCTGAGGGGTGTAAAGCTAACAAATATTTAGTTGAGGGGTGTAAAGCTAACAAATATTTAGCTGAGGGGTGTAAAGCTAACAAATATTTAGCTGAGGGGTGTAAAGCTAACAAATATTTAGCTGAGGGGAGAAATCTGATCACTAATTGAGAGAGAAGATCAAATGACGATCAGAGAGGTAGGAAGAGATAAGGATAGAGGAGATAAGGATAATAGCCATGATAGTTCAGGTATAGACAGGAGTGTAGAGTACTACACGCAAACATTAGATCTCAATGTAGAGTACTACACGCAAACATTAGATCTCAATGTAGAGTACTACACTCAATAGATCTCAATGTAGAGTACTACATGCCCTAGATCTCAATGTAGAGTACTACACGTAAACATTAGATCTCAATGTAGAGTACTACACGCAAACATTAGATCTCAATGTAGAGTACTACACGCAAACATTAGATCTCAATGTAGAGTACTACACTCAATAGATCTCAATGTAGAGTACTACACGTAAACACTAGATCGCAATGTAGAGTACTACACGTAAACACTAGATCGCAATGTAGAGTACTACATGCAGTAGATCTCAATGTAGAGTACTACACTCATTATATCTCAATGTAAAGTACTACACGCAAACACTAGATGTCAATGTATAGTACTACATGCCATAGATCTCAATGTAGAGTGCTACATGTACTAGATCTCAATGTAGAGTACTACATGCACTAGATCTCAATGTAGATTACTACATGCACTAGATCACAATGTAAAGTACTATACACACTAGATACAATGCATTCTACAACTGTTAACGCGTATTTAACACATGAATAACACCCCCGTGTGCAAACTGTCGTTCTGGTTAAATGAAGATGAAACAGTTGTCGCACGTTAATAAACATGGACGTATGGGATCTACAATGCAGGTAGTGATTGATCAATCAGATGAATACAGACACACTGTGGAAATATTTGAGTTGGGGGTGGGTCCCATGGGCCCCTGGGGTGCGGCTTGAACCCACGCCAGCAATTACATTTGGGCCTAGACGGACGCCACAAGTGTGTAATGAAAATCTAGTATTTATCGCCGCCCCAGCACATGAATAGTCTAACCTATGGCGAGCGTGAGTTGAGCGAGTCATATTTCACGTAACCAGATATCAGAAGTGTGTGAGTTCTAGGAGACAAAATCACTTCCCTATTGTGTGGGCTCATATGGTATAGCACTGTTGTATAAATCACTTCCTTTATATATGGGCTCATAATGGTATCTAGCATAGCACTGTTGTATAAATCACTTCCCTTATATATGGGCTCATATGGTATCTAGCATAGCACTGTTGTATGTTGTTCGTCACTGTGCTTGGTGCCTGAACTGATGTGTATGGTACAGTGGCGGAACTAGAAAAAAAGGGCCACCCCGCAAAAAAATTTTTTAGGCCCCCCCATATATATATATATATATATATATATATATATATATATATATATATATATATATATATATATATATATATATATATATATATATATATATATATATATATATATATATAATATATATATATATATATATATATATATATATATATATATATATATGTATATACATATATATATATATATATGTATATACATATATATATATATATATATATATATATATTATATATATATATATATATATATATATATATATATATATATATATATATATATATATATATATATATATATATATATATATATATATATATATATATATATATATATATATATATATATATATATATATATATATATATATATATATATATATATATATATATATATATATATATATATATATTAACAATCACAAAGTACGAACATAGGATACTCATTGCTGGCCTGTTCGGGATTTGAAAAACATCAATTTAAAAAAAGAATTCAACATTATGTCATGTGTTTAAGTGCATTAGTATGTTTTGTGAACATTTTTTTTTAATACTTTTATTTGAAATTTAAAACAAGTACATCAACATCAAATTATTTACAAAAAATCAGTTTTAATTAATTTTTGATAGAGGCCCTCTTAACATTTAGTCGATCAAAAACCTCTTAACATTTAGTCGATCAAAAAAATATAAAACATGAAAGCTTTGTATAAGTAATGGTGTCTCGTGTTATGTTTATTTTATGTTTTTTTTTGTATTTATATAATTAATTTTTTAAGTGTTATTGATTTAATACATTTACTTTTTATAAAATTTCGTTATTTAAAAATTACTTACAAAAAATAATAATTAAGAGAAGTAATTGCTTTTTAATTTGTTTAGTACGAATCTATTAAAAGTAGCTTATGATTACCCTTATTTAACTATTTTAAGAATAAGTCATGGAAGTGGTTTGAACATTTGCTTATCTTTGATAAGTTTGATAAGTTTAATTGTAGGAGAAAGACTCGACTTTCACAGTGGTTTAAAAACAAAGGAAAAAAGAATATACAAGAGCGTGGGGTGGTGCCTATATAATAAAGATAATCCAACCGCAGCTACGGTAATTTTTTTTACAAAACAACCATCAAGTCAAAAATGAAAGAAAATTTACTTTTTTTAACTATAAAAAATTTATTATGGTCGGCTCTGGGCCCCTAAATGGCGTGGGCCCCCCCCCGCATTGCGGGGTCTAGCGGCACTGTAGTTCCGCCCCTGGTACGGTAGTGCGTTATAAAATTTTATATGGTGTGGGGGGGTGTTGTCGTCAATAAAAGAAGTCATCCTCCCTATGAAATGACGGCACAGTTCATCCTATCCTCCTGCCATAATAGTAAATTCTTAACTTATAACTGAGTTTGGACAATATTGGGTATCTTGGTGTGTGTGCTTATTGCATGTGAGTGTTCGTGTGTGTGTGGGCGTATTCGACACTGTGTGTGAGAGTGTGTGGATTGAAATTATGCTAGCTTATTTTATACATAAATCTCGTAAACACAATAGTAAAAATGCATATATTCATCATACCACAAAGTTATGTACTTCAAAAAGTTAATCTGCTACACTTTTATTGAACTCGTATTTTTTATGTACTAAGTAATGGATAAAAACATAGCAAGTAAAATTAATACTTATCTTACAGAATAAACGATTAGTGGTATAAGGATTCCGCTTTAAAATACAAACCAACTATTAGAACGTATTTGATTGGCTGACGAGTCACGATGCCGTCTATAATTAGATATTTGCGAGACAATGCGGTCTAGTCTAACAACCAAAACACCGCGTTTATCGGCCTGAATAAAAACCATCCAACCAATTTGTGTTGATCGGATTGAAATAAGAAAACGACGTGAAAAGGACTTTTATTGTTGTGTTGAAAGTTTCATCACCAGTCATACGATTGATCGCTGGAGCGGTTTTTGTCAGTTCGATAAAAAATAGAGCGATTTGTTTGTTTGTTCGTTTATACAGACAGATTTACCGCCGTACAAATAGAGGCCTAAACACTCTTATCTTCTATATAGTAATGTGCCCTATTGAGTTCATCTGTTTCTGTGTCATCGGAAGTTTGAAAGGATATTCTTGTTAGCACTATTATATATATATATATATATATATATATATATATATATATATATATATATATATATATATATATATATAGTCAGGTAAAGCAGGCAGAGGACTGCAGGACATCCTCGATATGTAAATTGAATGTTAGTTCTGCTTCCTCTAATCAGGTTTAAAAAAAAAGGGGGGGGGGGGTTGGGCGGTAGTTGTCTGAAATAAAACATTTTTGGACCAAAATTTCTATCTGACACTGCAGGCTGCCTTCCTGTAAATGTCAGTCAGTCAGTCAGTCAGTCAGACAGTCAGTCAGTGTTACTTTTAGGCATCTCTCTGGGGCAAGGTGACACCCCTGGTTCACGCCACCCCCACCCCTCCCCCTTCTCTGGGACGAAATAGAATTTTTTATATAGAAAATATGTACTTTAACCAGTGTCCGCCCCTCTCATGTTTCCAGTTCCCCTACCCGCTCGGTTTGAAAAACACTGCCCGAAAGAAACCCTAAAAAGTAAAGAATTATCTTTAGACCTAGCGATGAATTGGGCATGTAGAGCACATATGTTTTTTTGAAGGGAAAGTGTGGTCAGCCGCCTTTAGTTTCTCTAACATGTGTTAGGTACCCATTAGTGCTGGGTGGACTCAGGGACGTTGTGCTGTCTTGGATCCGGATGTGAACTCTAGATTTTCGAGGTTAGCAGGCTGCGTGCACACAGACACGTACAGACACACACAGACAAACACACAGACACAGACACACTGACACACAGACACACACACAGAGACACAGTCAGACACACAAACTGACACAGACACACACACATACACACACAGACACAGACGCAGACACACACACACACAGACACACCCATATAAAGCATAACAAATTTACGAACCTAAACTAAAAAGGACGCACGCCCTTTTGTTAGCAGCATTTGTAATTTGATTTTGCAGGGATCAGAGTTCTTCCAGGCATCTCTTCGGGGAAGAGGGGCAAAGCCCCCCCCCCCCCCAGAAGAAAGTCTACCGCCCCCCCCCCATACTAAATGGAATTTATATAGAAAATATATACTTTTAACAGTGTCTTCCCCCCCCCCCGTCCGCACCCCCCGAAAATTTTAGACCGCCCCCCCCCCCGAAAATTTCAAGTCCCCCCCCTCCCCGGAGAAAAAAGTCTGGAAGAAACACAAGCACGGATTCAAGTTTATAAGTGTTCTTAAATGTAAATTGCTCGAGATATAGCATATTTTTAATTCACTATTAATTCCTCTTAGTTATTTCCCTTACATTTTTTGATGTAATTATGGGAGACAGCATACATTTATTTCACAGAAGGTAGGTACAAAAATAAATACAATTTCTGTTTTAATGAAATTTCAGAAAAATATTAATTTTTATTATAAATCTAAATAACAATATTACATTTCTCAATAAGTTTAGTTTAGTTTCAATTTTTATAGAATAATCATGTAACTATAATTTTCACGAAAACCATTAGACTTATTAAATGTAAAATTTAATAATTTAAATGATACTCCAAAACACTCTAATCTGCAGATGTTAAAGCCAAGGTAATCAAAATGTTCTGATGACAATTAAAAAAAAAAAAAAAAAAAAAAAAAAAAAAAAAAAAAAAGAATTTTTTAATTGTTTTTGTTTAATTTTATGTTAATGTTTCAAAAATCTAATAAGTAAACATAACACTTTAAATTATTAGAAAAGACATTTTAAATCAGGTTTTTTTTAGGCTATTGAGTTTTATAGGTTTAACCTAGTATTTTAAAAATGTTGAAAACTATATTGACATTTAAAAATGTTTTTTAAATTTTTTTTTACAGAGTATGTTTACAAAACAAATGTATGTATAGGTATGTTTTAAACTGAAGAAAGCTAACAAACACTCTTGTCAATAAAAAAAAAGTTAAAACATTAAAAAATATGAATATTTAACACACCCCCTTTCATCACACCTTCCCCGCCCCAACCCCCCACTCACACCCCATCCTATTGTCCCCATAACCGCAGCTCCTTCGTCCCCATGACCCCATCCCTATACCCCAACTACCCGCTACGCGTCGAATGCATTACTTAAAAAAACATCTTATAAATCAACTTATTTGTGATTGTTAGATAAAAATAATTTTCTTTCAGATCTGTATCCCCCACACCTCATAAATAAGTCACACTTATGACAAAATTTATGAGAAAATCACCCCAAAATAACTCAATAGGTCAGGTTTCCCATTTTAATGTTTTCGCCCACATTACCCGTCTCGAACGACTATGGAGTTTTTTCTATGGCACATACTATTTATTACCTTCCTGTATACCAATTGTATATACATGTTGTTTAAAATAGTCTAAAACAGCATATTTGTTTTTTGACATGTATATATTTGTAAAAACATCTTCAATATGTTTATGTAATAACATTTTAAGTTTATTTATTCCCTTATGAGAACAATGTAAACCACTTTGTTTGAAATTATGCAAATGAGTTTGATGTTGTTTGCCTTGTGTGATAATGAAAACGTATTTAAAAAAAAAAGTATATTGATCAATAATTATATGAGCACTTCCAATTTTTAATTTTGGGTTTGTAAATTAAGTATAGGCTCGAATTTATAGAAAGAGCAGGGGCGTAGCGAGAGGGGGGGGGGCGGGGGCTGCGGACCGCACCGGGTGACACCATTTAAAGGGTGACACCAAGGCAAAAAATAGCAAAATATATAGAGAAAAACTTGAGGGGGGGGGGGTGCAAATCGAAAGTTTGAGGGAGGGGGTGCAAATCGAAAACTTGAGGGGGGGGGATGCAAATCGAAAGTTTGAGGGGAGGGGGGGGGTGCAAATCGAAAACTTGAAAAAAGGGTCGCTACGCCTCTGGGGGGTGACACCTTTAAGTGCCGCACCGGGTGACACCCGACCTCGCTACGCCACTGAGAAAGAGAGGAATATATCTATATCTATATATATCCTATATATATCTATATATTTATGTATATCTACATATGTAGATAATATATATATATATATATACTATTTTTTCTTTCTTTGTAACTTAACGGGAGACTATTTGCATTTACTAATACGGAAAAGTTGCAAAATGCTTTTCTAATTATTTAATTTTTTTTTTACAAGCTTTTATTTAACTTGCTTCTTCTGGCGTCAGTCTGTCGACAGTCTGAGTGAAATTTCGGGCGTTTGTTATATATATATATATATATATATATATATATATATATATATATATATATATATATATATATATATATATATATATATATATATATATATATATATATATATCGTTAAATAGCTAGACTGCTACCCCGAAAGTCTTGAGTTCGGATCCGGGTTCAAGGCAGTAGAATGTCCCTGAGCCCACCCAGCTCTGATGGGTACCTAACTCACGTTATAGAAATACAAAGGCGGCTGGGAATGGTGCCGAGGTTAATAACTGATGCACTTTACCTCATTTGCCCAATGTGTCTTGGACACAAACGGGAAATATTTTATTATTATATTTACATATATGTATGCATGTATATATGTATATTTATTTATTTATATCTGTATATTATATATATATATATATATATATATATATGTAACTAGGGTAGGCCTAGCTACTAGTTACAAATCTGATGCAACTGATAACGAACGATAAGCCGAGACGCAGTATTACAGTCTGATGCAACTGATAGCAGGTGGCTTATTAGATCGGAATGATAACAATCTCAAAGCCAACGCGTGCTATTTTGGGAAACGGTACGAGGGGATTCAGACGGCCTGTCAACTTTGATTGATAGGACGCAGATGTTTTATTAAACGGACTGTACGTTAGAACTGCGCAACTAGTAGTCGGAGACATCGAGTACAAGTATCGATTACGGAGGAATACAAGTACGAATACGAGTACGAATACAAGGGATAAATAGGAGGGGACGGCTGAACTCGCCGCTCTTCCCTTTTCGATCGCCCGCTCTCTTCATCGCTCGCTTTAGATCAGTCAGTCTGTGTGACATATCAAGTTGGTTATATTGTGTTAAGAAGGACAATAGACATGTGGATTCAGTTATATGAAGCCTAGTGAGGACTGTTAGGGGTCAGTTGATTCAGACTATTATTGTGAAGCATTCCTGTTGATTCATTGTGTTATATTGAAGCATTTCTTGATTCATGTAATAAAAGGATCAATAGAGAACCTGCATCTTCGAGTATTTCTACTGTAGTCGATGTTGTGTAGCATGAGTGGTTAAACTCGTTACATTTGGCACTACAGGCAAATAGTCTCGTAACATGTGGCGTTGCGAGCAGGGTAACTGTTCGCTCGTCACAATTGGCGTCGTCGGACAGGATGAATTCAACTAGACTTGCCGCTTTAGGCACCCATAGTCAACCTTGTGCATAACTGTGTTTAGTGTGTGTGTGAATTCGGACATTCAGGAACTGTGAAAATTGAGGAACGAGAAAAATTTTTCATACACACACGGTAAGAAAGAACTCTTTTTTTGTTACTTACGGAATAAAATGTCTACTCTGGACGAGAAGCAGACCCATATAGTGGTCCTACCCAGAGAGTCCCACATTAACAAATTTTACGGGGACGGTGATCCAACTTTAACCAACAGGTTCAGTGAAGAGGTCAAAGCGGCCTGGGCCTCGAGAGGCATGTCACCAGAGGAAAGATTAAGACTGCTGATGGGCAGTATAGGAGAGACGGTTAGGGCAGAGGTCAAATGCCACGATAAAACCATCCAATCAGATCCAGATAAGGTGCTGGATCTGATTATGGAGACCTTTGGGGAGAGACGGTCGGGATCGCAACTGCTGGCAGGGTTCGTAGGCTTAAGGCAGAGAATGGCGGAGAGTGTGATGGAGTACTCACACCGGATGAACAGGGCCTTTGATTCGGTAAAGGTCAAAACACCTGACATTGATGTGCGCCTACTGAGGGACCATTTCATCGAGGGGCTAGCAACCCCGATTCTAAGAAGAGAGTTGAAAGAGGAGGTCCACAAAGACCCGCAGTTGACCTTCCTTCAGGTCAGGAACTCAGCGATCCGCAGGTCCGAGGATGAGGACAAATCGAACTGTTCGGTGGACAAAGTCTCTGTGCCTGAACAGAGACAATCCCCACCCACAGGGGCCGACACGATGGAGACCATGATGGCTCAACTGTTGGCCCACCTGGATAAGGTTGACCAAAGATTGGAGAGGTTAGAAAGCAGGTCAACAGCTGAGAATCAGGGCAAAAACGGGACAAAACAGAGACGGGTTGGACGGCCGCGTCCTGCCAAGTCATCACTCCAATGGACGGCCGACGGTCGACCAATTTGCTTGTCCTGTTCACAACCCGGACATATGGCACGGTACTGTCCGGTGAAACGATCGCCCTCTGTACGGCAGGTCAAGGCTACAGAGCGGCGAGGTAATGACTTAGTAAACAAAATGACAAAGAAACACAGTAAGGAGAAAAAGAAAGGTAAAACACAACTAATGGAAAAAATGAACTGTGAAATGAACTGGGATGTTGAAAAGTTTCAAGTGAACAATTTGTTGGTAGAGAAAAATGATGATAAGAAGGAAATTGGTAGACTTAAGAATGAGATCTCAATGTTAACCAGGAAACTGGATAGGGAAAGGTCATGCAAATTAAAAGCACAGGAGAAATGTTCATCTTTAGAGTGTCTGTTATCGGAAGAAGTAAATAAAAATAGTAGACAACAGAACAGTGTTGGCAAACTAGAAGAAATGAAAGAGTCTCAAACAAGACTTGAAGAGAAATTATCCGATATTGAAAAAGAACTTCAAAGTACAGCAAAGTTGGGATCAATCGAACAGAGATGGGCAGCAGAATTGGCACTCTTTGACCTGGAGATAAAATATCGCCCGGGGCGGTCCAACGGCAATGCGGACGCCTTATCAAGGAATCCTTACGAGAGACCGGGCGATGAGGAAGAAACGCTGACAGGAATATGTGAGGTCAGAACGTCAACAGATATCCCTCACGGGGTGCAAGTGATGCAAAACGGGCAGACCGGGGTGGAGCACATATCCACAGAGCCCGGACATATGGACAGTAGTGATTTTAATTGCCTTAATCACAAAAAGATAAGAGATGCCCAGAGAACGGATAGTGGCTTACAACCGCTATTGAAATACGTCCAGGAACAAAAATTCCCAGGAAGAAGGGAAAGAGAACAATTTGGTCGAGAAACAAAGAAAATACTGAGTCAGTGGGACCGTCTCAGTATAGAGGATGGTGTTCTCATGCGGAGAATTCATGACCAAATTGATGGGACAATACACCAGGTGGTGGTGCCTGGACAATTACGAGAAGAAGTGCTAAGGTTGGCACATGACAGGGCAGGACACCAGGGTCAGGACAGGACGCACAAAATTTTACGACGGAGGTGTTACTGGCCCAATATGGAAATGGAGGTCAAACGCCATTGTGAGGCTTGTGTGAGGTGTCAGCATGCGAAAATGCCAGTTGTCAAAATGAGACAGCCATCAGGACACCTACTAGCGACAAAACCACTAGAGATTGTGGCTATGGACTTTACGTCGTTGGAGCAATCATCGGATGGGACGGAACATGTGTTGGTAATGACTGATGTATTCACCAAATGGACTGTGGCGGTGCCCACACGAGATCAGACTGCCAAAACAGTGGCAAAGGTCTTAATAGAACATTGGTTCATCAAATATGGCATACCAAGACAATTACACTCTGACCAAGGAAGGGCTTTCGAGTCAGAAGTAATTAACCAACTGTGCAGCCACTACGGGATCAACAAATCTAGAACAACCACATTTAATCCGAAAGGAAACGGACAGTGTGAACGGTTCAACCGCAGCATGCATGATTTGCTGCGTACTCTAGAACCTGAACAGAAAAAACGTTGGCCTGATTTTCTCCCAGAGTTGGTATATCTATACAACTGCACACCCCATGCCACAACCGGCTTTTCGCCATACATGTTGCTGTTCGGACGGGAGGCTCGACTCCCTCTTGATTTGTTCCTAGGAAAAAAGGAGAGTATGACTGGCTCATACACCGCACTGGAATATGTGAATGAACATATGAGAAGAATTAGAGAAATGTACAGGGTAGTACAGGAAAGACTAGAACATGAAGCACGGCGAAGGGAACCGCCGGTACAGACAAAGGACCCGCCACTCAAACTGAACGACAGGGTATTACTGCGTAGCCACCCGTTAGGCAGAAACAAAATCCACGATCTCTGGGGACAGGAGTTATGGCAAGTCGTGGAGATGCCTAAAGTAGCAGGTGGCCCCTTTAAGATAAGACCCATCGATCACGCCAAACCGGATCGGTGGGCGAATATTGCTCAATTAAAGAAATATTGGAATAGGCAAGAAGAGCAGTTACACACAAGGAAATCCAAGACAATTAGGGAACCGGAAGTTACAACGGAAATTCACATACCCATCCCGGAACCATATCACCATCAACAGAACAACCGCGATACACAAGTGGAGGATAACGGCAACAAAGAGGATCCCGTTCCTTCCAGAAGCAGAGAGACAATAGACCATCAGATAAGTGGTCCGCGGAGAAGTTTGAGAAACAGAAAGAATACGAAATTTTTTGTCAGCAACCATCAAGTCTTTCATGGTCGCGCTGGTATGAGAACAGACGGTTCAAAAAGCTATAAAAGTGAACTGGTGAAGGCACCAAACGAAAAGGGTGGATGTGAATTCTAGAACTGTTTTGTGTCTCAGGAAGATGATGTAGACACAGTTGATATGTGAAATAGGTATAACTGTCAATCGTATACGAATGGGACGACGTGGACAGTGAGTGGAACAATAAAATTTTTTTTACGATTGTGCGATTGACTATGGAGGAGTGCACCTGCCAGGCGTTGTTTGTGGTTGAAAACACACAAAAAAAGGCAGGGGTGGATGTAACTAGGGTAGGCCTAGCTACTAGTTACAAATCTGATGCAACTGATAACGAACGATAAGCCGAGACGCAGTATTACAGTCTGATGCAACTGATAGCAGGTGGCTTATTAGATCGGAATGATAACAATCTCAAAGCCAACGCGTGCTATTTTGGGAAACGGTACGAGGGGATTCAGACGGCCTGTCAACTTTGATTGATAGGACGCAGATGTTTTATTAAACGGACTGTACGTTAGAACTGCGCAACTAGTAGTCGGAGACATCGAGTACAAGTATCGATTACGGAGGAATACAAGTACGAATACGAGTACGAATACAAGGGATAAATAGGAGGGGACGGCTGAACTCGCCGCTCTTCCCTTTTCGATCGCCCGCTCTCTTCATCGCTCGCTTTAGATCAGTCAGTCTGTGTGACATATCAAGTTGGTTATATTGTGTTAAGAAGGACAATAGACATGTGGATTCAGTTATATGAAGCCTAGTGAGGACTGTTAGGGGTCAGTTGATTCAGACTATTATTGTGAAGCATTCCTGTTGATTCATTGTGTTATATTGAAGCATTTCTTGATTCATGTAATAAAAGGATCAATAGAGAACCTGCATCTTCGAGTATTTCTACTGTAGTCGATGTTGTGTAGCATGAGTGGTTAAACTCGTTACATTTGGCACTACAGGCAAATAGTCTCGTAACATGTGGCGTTGCGAGCAGGGTAACTGTTCGCTCGTTACATATATATATATATATATATATATATATATATATATATATATATATATATATATATATATATATATATGTATACATATATTTGCCCAATTATTAGAGACTGAGTTAGTCCTGTTTACTCCAAGTGTAGCATAAGGCTCCCCATTCTAGTGCACGACGTATGACATCGCTAGTTTTGTATAAGGTTTGCGCTCTTCAATTGGAAGGGGAGGGGGGGCACTTGAAATTTTCCGGGGTCGGGGTACACTGGTAAAAGTATATATTTCCTATATAAATTATATTTTATTTGGGGTGGGAGGGGGGTAGTTTTCTACACAGGTCACTCGTTGCGAGCTTTCTTAATTCTTGCACGAAAGTTTTTGTCGTTCAGATCCTAAAACGTGGGTGTTTGTGTTTTAGGTCTAGGGCACATGACACACGCTAGAACTCATGGTGTTTGTGCTTTAGGTCTAGGGCACATGACACACGCTAGAACTCATGGTGTTTGTGTTTTAGGTCTAGGGCACATGGCACACGCTAGAACTCATGGTGTTTGTGCTTTAGGTCTAGGGCACATGACAGACGCTAGAACTCATGGTGTTTGTGTTTTAGGTCTAGGGCACATGACACACGCTAGAACTCATGGTGTTTGTGCTTTAGGTCTAGGGCACATGACAGACGCTAGAACTCATGGTGTTTGTGTTTTAGGTCTAGGGTACATGACAGACGCTAGAACTCATGGTGTTTGTGTTTTAGGTCTAGGGCACATGACACACGCTAGAACTCATGGTGTTTGTGTTTTAGGTCTAGGGTACATGACAGACGCTAGAACTCATGGTGTTTGTGCTTTAGGTCTAGGGCACATGACACACGCTAGAACTCATGGTGTTTGTGTTTTAGGTCTAGGGTACATGACAGACGCTAGAACTCATGGTGTTTGTGTTTTAGGTCTAGGGCACATGACACACGCTAGAACTCATGGTGTTTGTGCTTTAGGTCTAGGGCACATGACACACGCTAGAACTCATGGTGTTTGTGCTTTAGGTCTAGGGCACATGACACACGCTAGAACTCATGGTGTTTGTGTTTTAGGTCTAGGGTACATGACACACGCTAGAACTCATGGTGTTTGTGCTTTAGGTCTAGGGCACATGACACACGCTAGAACTCATGGTGTTTGTGTTTTAGGTCTAGGGCACATGACACACGCTAGAACTCATGGTGTTTGTGCTTTAGGTCTAGGGCACATGACACGCTAGAACTCATGGTGTTTGTGCTTTAGGTCTAGGGCACATGACACACGCTAGAACTCATGGTGTTTGTGCTTTAGGTCTAGGGCACATGACACACGCTAGAACTCATGGTGTTTGTGCTTTAGGTCTAGGGCACATGACACACGCTAGAACTCATGTATTCTTCAAACCCTCAGCTAAAACAAAACACAATTCACACTGACTGGGTGTTGTGCTTTAAGTCTAGGGTACATGACACACACACGCTAGAACTCATGGATTCTTCTTATCCTCAGCCAAAACAAAACACAATTCACACTGACGTCACGAATTTATTTGTGAAACAGGTCATATACAAAGCAACACAACTCTTCTAAAATTCAGTCTAGAAATTTAATTACATATTCTGAGCTTACAGATATCCTCCAATGTAATCTGTGAAGGAGAGGGTCTGATATTTATATTTAAACTATAAAGACATGGAGAAATACTTCAAAATAGAATTTCCTACAAACAGTTTATTGCAGTTGAAGATTTCGAAATAGTTAACCTAATAGATTCCCTATCTATTTATGTTATAATTAGGTTGAACTATTTAGCAAAAATACGCTTACTTGATAATTTAGTTAATATGTGATGATACCTGTAAAATCCGCTAGATTAACGATTTTTATCTTGATTATAAAATATTTCTAAATTGCTTTAATTAAATCAAACTAAAGATATAATAAAATTTTGTTGCGTATTTGCAAATTTAGGGAATTTCTTTAAAAAAAAAGAGATTTGTACTTATGTGTTGGAAGAAATGAGTCATCTGCTTCAGATTTGTTAGAATCAGTCGACAGATTCAGAACTTGACACGAAAAAGATTTAGAGGATTATGTTTAACAAAGTTTGTGATTAGAATTAAACTTAAATTTTAAGAATTAGATGTCGACTTGGCCGCTTCCCATTGTAATATTTTCTGATCGGGTTTAAATATCTGGGCAGTAGTGGTGCAGTAGAGTTGCTCTATGATTCATTGTCTGTATATTTTTAATCGAAATGATTTTTTCCCTCTAATTTAAAAATAATTAAATTTTTTTGCGATATATTTTTAGTGATCAAATATTTAGAGATTGTTCCTCTTGTCAGTTCACCAATAGCAAGGTTGGATGTAGTCAGCGAAATCATCCCCAATGTAGCTGTTAAGGTTCCGATTCGATTATAAGCTTCCGTTTATTAGTCTGACTAAAAAGTGCATATATACTTTTATTTAAAATCTTCTGTTGTTGTAAAACAAATCGAAGAGAATACCGATAATTCCCATGATTTCAGTAATTCTGTAATCATTTGAATTTATAAGAAAAACATAACCATAGTGTAAATTCTGAAGGGCGTCCTTATTATTTGTGGGGTGTGGTTTATTAAAATTGTTCTTTGGAATCAAGGTAAAATATACATATTTTAAATATATTGTTTAAATTACAATTTTTGGTATTCTTAAAAGAAAAACAAAGAAAAGCCTAATTGACAATTTAGATGTTATTTTTCAAAGTCTCTATAGCAGTACGAAATATAAAGTTATTTCCCCTGAAAATATAAAATTCAGAGTTCTCCTTCTTAAAGGCTTACCAGGCTAGTGTGATATGATGTTGTTTATTTATTTTCACAAAAAAAATCTAGAATCACAAGTAGTGTTTTAAACGACGTTTTTTTTTAAACAAACAAAAAAAAACCATTATTTCTTAATGCAATGATGCTGAGTTGAAGAAAGATAATAGCTTTGTTAAGTTTCAGTGGAGCAAAATTAGTCATTGGTTGGCTGGTGTTACGTAAGTTTTATTTTTAGCTTCTCTAAGCCTCAAGGTCACTTGTCTTGGTATCGTCCCATTTGCCTGAAGACCCCACATGACCTCCGACAACCAATCACAAATCACATCAATTCAGAAAGTGTCACGAAACCATCATCTGTTTAGAGGATAAGAAAATACATTTATGATTGGCCTATAGACACTGGGCTAGCTAAGTGCAAGGTATGTTTGTTTTGGTTCTAAAAATAAACTAATTGTATTGGCCCAGAAGTCTGTGAGGGACCCAATCAACAGTGACGACATTGACTAAAATCGAGTTTTGTCCATGTCGTCTCCTGGCTAGCCCCCCCCCCCCCCCCTCACTCACTCACTTCCCATCACGTGACTTTTATTTTAACGCATCGCATTTTTAGTGTTGAATAACAAATTTATAAAAATGATTAAAAACCAATATTTCGACGGCCATGGAACGACGTGGTCAAATGGTAGAGCGGTCGACTGCTAACCAAGAATTCTTGGGTTCGGATCCCTGGTTAGAGTCGTAGCACATCCATGAGTCCACTCAACCATGATGGGTACCTGCATTACATTAGTGAGAATAAAGCCGGCTGGGCATAGTGCTGACCACGCTAATCTTTCATATGCCGAGCTAACATAAACAGGTGAACTCTACTTCGCCTGGCCTAAGGACTGCCAGGTTCGAATATTTTATTTCGCCAGACATTGCAATTTAGGGTACTAACATGTTGTGTTAGACGTAAAATATATACCCCTGTTTTTTGTTAGCGCTTGCTAGTACAATAGATTTAAATTACATGACACAATCTATCCCATGCAAAGTTACATAGCCCTTTATAGGCTTTACGTCTATTTTTGTAGGGAAATCAAATGTTATATGATCATTTAAAATATATAATTAGAAAACAAAAAAACCCATAGCCCTCTTGTTTATATGAAATGTGCAACATCCCGTAGATGACAATTCTAAACTACACCAGCCCTACACGAATATCTTTCAATTTGTGGCTTTGTCGAGTTGGAACATTCTGGACAACAAACCGCTAAGGTTATCGCCCTTTAACAGAAAGCTAACACGGTTTTGTCCCCGCCACATACATTATGTATCAAACAATAAAAAAACATGACTGACCATTTTTGTCCAATATCGTTAGCAGCTCCGACAACATCTCTGGGTTTTTAAAAAGTAAAGCCTCCAATGCTTGTTTCGTTTGCATCTCTCTGAAACAATTATTTGAAGATGTTTGTTCATACAAAAACAAAAGAAGGGAAGATTATGGCGGTCTGGTTCAATGGTAATATTGTGTTGTAGCTCAGCTAGAGAATTGGTACAATGGTAATAGTGTGTTGTAGCTCAGCTAGAGAATTGGTATAATGGTAATAGTTAAGGGTAACTTGCAATTGACTTGGTTCAATGGTAATAGTGAAGGGTAACTCAGCTAATGATTTGGTAAAATGGTAATACTGTGTGATAGCTCAGCTAGTGACTTGGTATAATGGTAATGGTGAAGGGTAACTCAGCTACTGATTTGGTACAATGGTAATGGTGAAGGGTAACTCAGCTAGTGACTTGGTATAATGGTAATGGTGAAGGGTTACTCAGCTACTGACTTGGTAAAATAGTAATACTGTGTGATAGCTCAGCTAGAGACTTAGTATAATGGTAATAGTGAAGGGTAAATCAGCTAACCTTGGTACAATGGTAATAGTGAAGGGTAACTCAGCTAAACTTGCTACAATGGTAACTCGGCTAGTGGTGAAGAGTAACTCAACTAGTGACTTGGTACAATGCTAATAGTGAAGGGTAACAGCTCAGCTAGTGACTTAGTACAATATGTAGCTCAGCTACCCTTGGTATAATGGTAACTCGGCTAATGATTTGGTTATATTGAAGGTAACAGTGAATGGTAAGTCAGCTACTGACTTTGTACAATGGTAATAGTACAGGGTAAGTCAACTAATGACTTGGTACAATGGTACTCATGTGTAATAACTCAACTACCGACTTGGTACAATGGTAATAGAAAAGGGTATCACAACTGGTACTAACCTGGATATAACATCAAACAGATTGGTTGAAATCATGTCCGCCCCTCCCCTCTTGCCGAACATGTAGCCACCCACCCGGTACCTAGCCCGGGGGGAGCGGAGGGTCTCTCGCTTCTCCAGGCCCGCGGGTCCGGCCATGACTTGTTGAGACAACAAACAGAGCGTGACGACACTGACTAGGAGGAAGGTTATCACGTGACTGATTGTGGTGGCACTCATCTTTAGGAACTGTGGACACAACAGTTGTTGGTATAGGGGCAGCACACACAACAGTTGTTGGTATAGGGGCAGCACACACAACAGTTGTTGGTATAGGGCAGCACACACAATAGTTGTTGGTATAGGGGCAGCACACACAACAGTTGTTGGTATAGGGGCAGCACACACAACAGTTGTTGGTATAGGGGCAGCACACACAACAGTTGTTGGCATAGGGGCAGCACACAGAACAGTTGTTGGTATAGGGGCAGCACACACAACAGTTGTTGGCATAGGGGCAGCACACACAACAGTTGTTGGTATAGGGGCAGCACACACAACAGTTGTTGGCATAGGGGCAGCACACAGAACAGTTGTTGGTATAGGGGCAGCACACAGAACAGTTGTTGGTATAGGGGCAGCACACACAACAGTTGTTGGTATAGGGCAGCACACACAACAGTTGTTGGTATAGGGGCAGCACACACAACAGTTGTTGGTATAGGGGCAGCACACACAACAGTTGTTGGTATAGGGCAGCACACACAACAGTTGTTGGTATAGGGGCAGCACACACAACAGTTGTTGGTATAGGGGCAGCACACACAACAGTTGTTGGTATAGGGGCAGCACACACAACAGTTGTTGGTATAGGGGCAGCACACACAACAGTTGTTGGTATAGGGGCAGCACACAGAACAGTTGTTGGTATAGGGGCAGCACACACAACAGTTGTTGGTATAGGGCAGCACACACAACAGTTGTTGGTATAGGGGCAGCACACACAACAGTTGTTGGTATAGGGGCAGCACACACAACAGTTGTTGGCATAGGGGCAGCACACAGAACAGTTGTTGGTATAGGGGCAGCACACACAACAGTTGTTGGTATAGGGGCAGCACACACAACAGTTGTTGGTATAGGAGCAGATATTTACATCCACACACAACAGTTGTTGGTATAGGAGCAGATATTTACATCCACACACAACAGTTGTTGGTATAGGGGCAGCACGCAGAACAGTTGTTGGTATAGGGGCAGATATGTACGACATGCACACAGAATAGTTGTTGGTATAGGGGCAGCACACGCAACAGTTGTTGGTATAGGGGCAGCACACACAACAGTTGTTGGTATAGGGGCAGATATTTATGACGTCTACACACAATAGTTGTTGGTATAGGGGCAGCACACAGAACAGGTGTTGGTATAGGGGCAGATATTTACATCGACACAGAACAGTTGTTGATATAGGGGCAGATATTTATGACATCCACACAGAACAGTTGTTGATATAGGGGCAGATATTTACGACATCCACACAGAACAGTTGTTGGTATAGGGGCAGATATTTACGACATCCACACAGAACAGTTGTTGGTATAGGGGCAGATATTTACGACATCCACACAGAACAGTTGTTGGTATAGGGGCAGATATTTACGACATCCACACAGAACAGTTGTTGGTATAGGGGAAGACATGTACGACATCCACACAGAACAGTTGTTGGTATAGGAGCAGATATTTACGACATCCACACACAACAGTTGTTGGTATAGGGGCAGATATTTACGACATCCACACAGAACAGTTGTTGGTATAGGGGCAGATATTTACGATATTCACACAGAACAGTTGTTGGTATAGGGGCAGATATTTAAAAAAAATTAAATCGTCTACCTCCTACGACCCTCCCTCAGTCTCCAAAAGGACGTCCCAAATACTATAACAGTGGTCCCAAATACTATAACAGTGGTCCCAAAAAGTATAGCAGTGGTCCCAAATACTATAACAGTGGTCCCAAAAAGTATAGCAGTGGTCCCAAAAAGTATAACAGTGGTCCCAAAAAGTATAGCAGTGGTCCCAAATACTATAACAGTGGTCCCAAAAAGTATAGCAGTGGTCCCAAAAAGTATAACAGTGGTCCCAAAAAGTATAGCAGTGGTCCCAAATACTATAACAGTGGTCCCAAAAAGTATAACAGTGGTCCCAAAAAGTATAACAGTGGTCCCAAATACTATAACAGCGGTCCCAAAAAGTATAGCAGTGGTCCCAAAAACTATAACAGTGGTCCCAAAAAGTATAACAGTGGTCCCAAAAAGTATAACAGTGGTCCCAAATACTATAACAGCGGTCCCAAAAAGTATAGCAGTGGTCCCAAAAACTATAACAGTGGTCCCAAAAAGTATAACAGTGGTTCCAAAAACTATAACAGTGGTCCCAAAAACTATAACAGTGGTCCCAAAAAGTATAGCAGTGGTCCCAAAAAGTATAACAGTGGTCCCAAAAAGTATAACAGTGGTCCCAAAAACTATAACAGTGGTCCCAAAAAGTATAACAGTGGTCCCAAAAAGTATAACAGTGGTCCCAAAAAGTATAACAGTGGTCCCAAAAACTATAACAGTGGTCCCACAAAGTATAACAGTGGTCCCAAAAACTATTACAGTGGTCCCAAAAAGTATAACAGTGGTCCCAAAAACTATAACAGTGGTCCCAAAAACTATAACAGTGGTCCCAAAAACTAATTATTTATGGAAAAGTTTGTTTTATAATATTACAAACATAATCTAGAATGTAATAAATAATTTTTGTGGACAGAATTCTTAGGTATCCTTCCTCTTATTAGTGATTACACATTCGCTTTTTACTTATCCTAGCGAGTATTTTTACGTTCTCTTATATGAAGACGATGAAGACCTTCTATAGATATATGATGAAAGTGGTTAGGACCTATAGACCTAGTGTGACAATGAAAGCGATGAAGACCTATTGACCAGGATGACATTGATAGTGATAAATACATTCTATAAATGTACGATGTCAATGAAAGTTATGAAGTCGTAGAGACCTAGGATAAAAGTAACGAAGACTTACTATAGACCTATGATGACATTGAAAGTGATAAAGACCTAATGAAGAGATACTGATCTTCTTCTGCTTAAGAGTCGTAATGCTAGCGATGCAGAGTTCTTTAGATCTAGCTGGACATAACACGTGACTAGCTGGACAGAACACATGACCTCCGTAAGACTTAGAGTCGTAATGTTAGCGATGTAGAGTTCTTTAGATCTCGCTGTACAGAACATATGACTAGCTGGACAGAACACATGACTAGCTGGACAGAACACGTGACCTCCGTAAGACTTAGAGTCGTGATGCTAGCGATGTAGAGTTCTTTAGATCTAGCTGGACAGAACAAATGACCTCCGCTAGCTGGACAGAACACATGACTAGCTGGACAGAACACATGACTAGCTGGACAGAACACATGACTAGCTGGACAGAACACATGACTAGCTGGACAGAACACATGACTAGCTGGACAGAACACATGACTAGCTGGACAGAACACATGACTAGCTGGACAGAACACATGACTAGCTGGACAGAACACATGACTAGCTGGACAGAACACATGACTAGCTGGACAGAACACATGACTAGCTGGACAGAACACATGACTAGCTGGACAGAACACACGACTAGCTGGACAGAACACATGACTAGCTGGACAGAACACATGACTAGCTGGACAGAACACATGACTAGCTGGACAGAACACATGACCTCCGTAAGACTTGCAGTGACGAAATTCACCTGACGCCTAACCTCACGGGACAGATGTAATCATGGTCGTCTTGTAGGTCCGCGTAGATTGAGACGATTTACGTGGACATTTTTTGTGGACTTTTTTTTTTTACATACTCCAGCTCCAGACGAAGGAAAAACGATAGACGTAGATGAAGAAATTGATTGTTTCGTTTACGTGTGTTTTTCGGAAATAAAGTTAAAGTTTTGTTTGTGTGGTGGTTAGATCTAAAGGTAGGCGATGGCGTCAATTAGACTTCAAAGGGGAAGTTAATGATGATTCGACAGAGAGATTTTGGGGAAAAGGATTTGTTAAGAAGTTTTTCTGTCCGATTTTCGATATATTTCACAGCCTTTGTATTCTAGTGGTACAAGTATGTACAAAGTACGTAGGCCTACTTTAAAAAAAGGAGTATATAAATATAATGTCAAAATAGATTTGAAATAAATAAAATGATAATGTCCGCTTAATACATTGGTCTGAAAATAAAGATGAGACTAGTTGATGGTAATATAGACAGTCTTGGCGGCAAAATGGGTAGAAACAAATTAAAAAGCTCAATTTAAAGTGAAGTATTAAATTACACACATTCGAAGTTAAGAAAATAAACGGCTACAAGGCTGTACACGATGTTTAAACTGTTTTCTCCATCCATTGGGTAGTACTAAAATATAAACTGTTACGGAATAGTTACCAGCATGAATAAGTATAACTTATATATAATTGGGGGGGGGGGCGCAAAACTTATAGCTAGCCCCGGGCGCCAGAATGGGATGCTACATCACCGACACAGTTACTGGTATTGCTACACCACCGGCACAGTTACTGGTATTGCTATGCTCTTACCTTGACCCTTATCTTAGTCCGACCCTAACCGTAGCCATAGGCATTAATTTAACCCGACACAGTGGCGTAGCGAGGTCGGGTGTCACCCGGTGCGGCACTTAATGGTGTCACCCCCCCAGAGGCGTTGCGACCCTTCCCGGGGACAAACTTTCAAGTTTTCGATTTGCACCCCCCCTCTCAAACTTTCGATTTGCACCCCCCCCCTCCTCAAGTTTTCGATTTGCGCCCCACATCAAGTTTTTCTCTATATATTTTGCTATTTTTTGCCTTGGTGTCACCCTCCTAAATGGTGTCACCTGGTGCGGTCCGCACCCCCGCCCCCCCCCCCTCGCTACGCCCCTGACCCGACACACCCTTTACCTTGACCATAACTCTCAACACAATCCTAATCCCAACACTAATCTTATACCAAAATCGTAATCAATGTGCTAATCCCAATATTCAGCCTGACGTTATGTTGAAACAAGCAGAAAAAAAATGTACAGGATACTGCGATACCAAGGGATATGATAGACAATTAGGGTTTGTAAGGATCGATGTCTGATCATGTGAATAATCGATTATTAGGTAACAAAATATTACTTGATGAAAGTGATTGCAGAAAATTTTAACTCTAAAATTCGCGAACCAGCAACCCACGAATGTACACAGTTTGTTGGTTCTTTGCGTGATTTTGTGTTGTTGATTGTTAATGTACGTTCACCAATGAACAGTAGTTATACAGTACTGGTGGTAACTCTTAGAGTACTCACGCTAGATCTACCTGTCGTGACGTTAACAGTGCTGGCTGTAATCACATTGAGCACGCAGACAAGAAACACGACGTGTAAAGAACTTCTGAACAGGTTGGGTGTTAGAAGAAAGCGATTTTGTGAATCGGTTGGTTAATAGCCATGAAACAGCCGGACGCATAAGAAAAACGTAAAATTCAAAAGCACACAGACGCAAATGCATGCATGTATGCAGAGGTGTAGCGACCCTTCCCGGCGCCCGGGCACAAATTTTCAATTTAGCGCCTCCACACGGGATCAACCTTTCAATTTTTGATTTGCACCCCCCCCTCATATATTTTTTTATATTTATAAAGCAAAAATGCAGCTAAAGTAATATTTTAATTTGTTTTTCCAGCCCGGGGACATATGTACCCCTGCCCCCCCCCCCTTCGTTACGCTTCGTTACGTTATGCATGTATGCATACATATAACACAAACACAATGTATTGTGGATACTACAACATACATACAACTGCACACAAATAAAAGCATAATATCACATAAAACAAGTAAGTTTGTTTTCTCCATTCAAAGGACGTTATTAACTCATTACATAATTCAAATCCGCCATATTTAATGTATACATTTTTGTTACATTTATGCTTAAGATCTGCTTTAGTCAAAATGTACACTTTTGCGTGTTGTTTAAAATTAATTTTAAAAACTATATTCAAGCGGCTTTGACATCTACTATTTGCTAATTTTATTTCACGCGGTGACATATTTAAGACGATTACGTAATTAGGTGATGACACGGCACTCAGACATGCAGTCAAATATGACGTAATCCAGACAGCTGGTGACGTTAACGGCTTAAAGTATATTTGGCCGTGTGTGTGGTGGTGGCATTATGCGGCTGTGGTAGGCATTGGCGTCGCTAGGTAGGGTGTCAACCGGTGCGGCGCTTCATGGTTTCATGGTGTCAGGGTGTCACCCCCCTCAAGAATATATAAAATATTATATATATATATATATATATATATATATATATATATATATATATATATATATATATATACATATATATATATATATATATGAGTGTGTGTGTATGTGTGTGTGTATGCATGCATGTATTTCACCTCCCACCGGTAATAGTTTTAATTTGTACACACTTAATAGTAACGATGCTTATCTTAGTCGGTAATGAATACAGCTGGATGTAGTATTGTTTTCTCTATAGTTAGCAAATTTACGTCATGGTATCACCCCTTCCCCTTGTCGAGATTGACGGTATTGTCAATTTGATTTGTAGGCTCCACTTAAAATATTGATTGTTTTACCTTAATTAATCATTAATTGAACTGACAAAAAGCATTTTTTCTTCTGTAAATTTTGCAATTTTTTTGCCTTGGAGTCACCCGATGCGGTCCGCACCCCCTAGCTCCCCATCGCGACGCCTCTGACGGTAGGTTCAAGAGTGAGTATGTCGCAAAATGGGGTTAGAGAGTAGACACGCTGTATACAAGTATGAAGCCAGTTGTAAAGCATGGGAGAAATACATTCTTGGTACAGAGGTAAGGGGTCGAAGTTCAAGTTATATTTACATGTCGGATCAATCTACAGAGTTTTTATTAAAAAAGTTATTTTTGCAGCTAAATTACTTAGCTTATATTATATAATTTTGTTTTCATTAATATTTGGCCGGCTAACATAACAAAACTGTTATCTAACTAACTTATAGTTCTTTTCCTATTTCATCTGTTAAAAAAAACAGATGCAAAGTAAATTTGATGAAATCAAGTAGTAAGGCCGTCATTGTCTCTTTAATAACATGTACGTTAGATGTTATTTTTCATCTAAAAATAGACTGACTGCACGTGACAGCAGCATCCATGACTAATGAATGGACATCAACATGCAGCTGTAGGTAAGCCAATAGCATGGATTCATGACGTCAAAATATCAAAATAATATAATAACCAAATATCATGACGTCAATACACCTACACACGAACCACCAAAAAACAAGATGACGGTACCAACATGTTTTTTTATGATGTCACCAATGTAGGTGAGGTCTGCAGACGTCCCTCGACGCCATCACCATACGGAACGGAACATGCTGAATCACAGACAGCAAAGGAAACCGTGATCTACTCCACTCACACTCTGGGCGACCGGCCCGTGAGGTAGGTCTCAAAACTTGGCATAAACAGACGGACAGGGTGATGGGTGGAGGCTATGGGTAGGTGTTTAACTTCGGCGAGCAGGTCGGTTTTTTAATAGAGGTAAACATGTTTATGTCCAACACGTTGACCCAGATGGGAATACCTGCGTACATGGTTGGTCAATCAAATTGTAGTTGTACAAATATTTAGAACAAAAAGTAATATTGTTCCGTAGTCTAATAGACCTTTGGGTGATTGCGCAGGGAAAATCCAAGTTCAAAGCTTGGGCCCTAAGTTGAGAAGAGCCAGTTGTTGTCCACGTATCAGCCCCCCCCCCCCTCTCTCCTTACAGTAGATGGAACCAATAGACAGGAATTTACCTGTACAGCTTGGAATCAGCAGTGTCGAAGGAGCTGCCGAAAGGAACGCAGAGTTGGTAATGCTATTGCCTAAGGGGCGATACTCCTGTTTGATTATAGAGTTTTCTCCCCTAGATGTGTTGCTGTCCCCCAGCTGACGGGTTAGCAAACATGTGCTTATCCACCCGACCACTTCGATCCCATAACAAACAGCATACAAACACACACATTCATGGAAACGATAATTTTATATTTATCATCTACGTCGTTAGGTCCACTAACTACCTCAACATAACGTAATGTAAACGAAATCAACCTAACCTAGCCTAAACTGACTCAACAGAAAATAAGCTAAACAAACTTAACAAAACCTATCATAAACTAACTTAACAAAACCTATCATAAACTAACTTAACAAAACCTATCATAAACTAACTTAACAAAACATACCATAAACTAACTTAACAAAACCTATCATAAACTAACTTAACAAAACCTATCATAAACTAACTTAACAAAACCTACCATAAACTAATTCCACCTAATCTGACACCACCTAACCTAACTTACATTAACTCCACCCAACCTAATCTGCATCCACCTAACCTAACTTACATTAACTCCACCTAAACTAATCTGCCTACACCTAACCTAACTTATTTAACTCCATATAACCTAACATAAACTGAATCCAGTTAACCTAACCTATATTGACTGCACCAAATCTAACTCATATCAACTCAACCCAATAGTCCTAACTCACCCCAAAACACCAAAGTTATCAAGCTATTCTCGTAAACATACAATTGAGGCTGTCTACTCTTGGCATCCAATGCATGAACATTCAAACTGAACTACACAGAATTTTTAACAAACATTCTGGTCTGAGGTTATCGATATGCCTTCTACTCCACAAGGAGCGATTGTTTCATCATTAAAAAAATGTGTATAAACCTTCTATGAATCTGTTGAAGGCTCTATCCCTAGTGAAGTTAGTTGACTTGTACTGTTAGTTGTTAACTAAATGCCTAGTGTAGGATGAAGTCGGCTTATTTAAATGCTCAATGCTGTTGTCTGTCCACTAAAAGGTAAAGGTCAGTGTGTTTTTGCTGGTCAAGCTGGCCATAATATCGGGGGAGTTCCACCACGCACGTGATTTGCCTACATTGGTGAGCCAATCAGAAAGAAGGGGAAAAAACAAGGAAGGGGAACAACTCTAAAGCAGATGTCTTTTTTCTTAAGTTTATTTGTGGACACTTCCGGTCAGCTAGGTTTACTCTGCAATTCTAATTCACTAGCATTTAAAAAGTTTTGTCTTTAAAAAAGCTCAATGATATTAAGTATCAATTGAAAAAGAAAAAAAGGAGAAAATAAGAAAAAGCTATCTTTTAGCATGACTAACTACAAAAATTAAAAATATAAAAGCTTGTCTTTTGCATGATGTGTTGTTCGACAAAACAGTCGTAGTTTAGCAAAATAAATTACATTTAATGACAGAATTTTAAAAAAAATTATTTCTTTATATTTAGAAGATTTGTATTAGATCTATGTATAAGTAAACCATCTTAAATTAATGAAAGCAGGCTACAATAAGTAAGAAAGAAATATTACTATTGTAAATCTGTATCAGTCCTCACAAGCCGATGATGAAAACTGTAACACTAAAGCGAACACACAACTGACGCTATAAATTACGTGTCTGAGGCAAAAAAAAAAAAAAGAAAGAAAGAAGGAAAAAAAAATTAATGACAGAAGAGGCTGTTTATATTAGAAATAGCGTTGCGTTTAATACTTTAAGCGTGACAGTTTGGCAGAAGAAATTTAAAAAATCAACCACATATACCGTCTACCCGAATCCCGCACCCCGGATTCCATCAGCCCGGATCCCACATCCCGGATACTCATAGCCTGGTTCCCGCATCCCGGATCCCGCACTCCGGATACCGTTAGCCTAAGAACGAGGACGTATTTCCTAACGCAGAAATTTGAACTAACTGCTTCTGAAATGTATGATGTTCTTCGATAACCAGTGCCCGAATTAATCCACTTAATCTTTAATCTGTGCCTGGACATGATATCTCGGTAATATCGAGATTGTTTTTGATGAGTAGACCGACCAATGGTTGGTATTACACTACGAGGAGTCGCTAACTACTGTGCAATGTAAGAGGGAATGTGATTGGTTGATTCTATTTATAAAAATGACGATGGTTTGTTTAATAGTAAAGTCGATATTCTGGATTCCAAAAATATATAGGCCTACATTTTTTAATATAATTAAGTCAAATATTTAGAGCTAGTTTGCTAAGATATATTATCGTGAGTCACCCAAAAAGGCGCCATGAATTATTCTTAGTGTATTTACCCGTTTCACCATTGGTCAGTCGTCACGCAAAAATGGCGGACCTCCATCAACAGAAAGGACGCTAGAAAGTTCTTCAACCCCTACGCGAGTAGTCTTATTTAAGGAATATTCAGTATATATTCAGTATATATCAAAAAGATGATTAGCAAAGTTAGTTCATTTTTCCTATGCAGAGCTGGCTATGTTAGCATCTAAGGCGTTGAAGGGATGTTTATTGCAAGGGTAGTTATGTTAGCATCTAAGGTAGTGAAGTATTTTCACTAATATGGTAGTGATGATAGTAAGGTAGTTTAGCAATGTTCACCTCTACGGTAGTGACTGTGACTTCTACACTAGTGATGATCACAGCCTTAATTGTAGATCGATACCACATTTGTCAACTTGTAAAAAGCCAACCGGCTTCGATCCGAGTACGACTACACGACGCCATGTTTGTGGACTACGTCAGAAATCCCCAGCGGGGAGTTTGTGGGAGTAGCGTCCCTTTGTACCGACCGCCGCGACTGGTCCCTGTAGATCCCACAGAGAGAGGGATCCCTGTGTTGCGGTGACCGACCCCTCCCCTATGTTTGATCTGACGGGGATTCATTGTTTTCTATTTCCGGTTAGACAGATATATCCTTATCGTTTAGTGATTGGTCGCACGGAACTGGAGCGAGCAGTAAACAATGGCTTCCATCTAGGCCGGGAGGAGATGGGACTTTAAGTAATTTTAGAACCACTTTGGTTCACGTTCTTTGTGTTGGGTTGAAGAAGGTTTTTTTGTACCGATTGACATTAGAATGGTAGTTGTGGTTAAATAAAGTGAGATGAGATTGGGATGTATCCGATTTTGTACACAAACACGGTAAAGTTTAGAGTTAACGCTTGTATGTACATTGCTCTTGAATTTTTTGTTTTTATAATCTGAAAAAACAATATACATGTGGATAGTTTTTTTTCAGGTATCTCTCCGTGGGGTGTGGGGGCGCAGGAAGAATTGGTCCTGATAATTAATATAGGCTTAAGCTTTAATTTGGGAAGGGAATTTATCTGAGGTGAAAGATATTCTTTTCAAACCCTCTAAACTAGATTTGGTTTTAGAAAAAAAAGTTTTTTTTTCATTTTGGTGATTTTAAATTACTGAGTTCTATCTTTTAACGTAGCAGGCGTGATCCAGCGGTAGAGAGCTAGAATGCTAACCCGACAGTTTTGAGTTCGAATCCGGGTGCAAGTTAGTAGAATGTCCCGCAGTCCACTCAGCACTGATCATACTATCCTTTCATATGCCGAGTTTCTCTGAAACAGAAAACTCTACTTCATCTGCCCTTTGCGTTTTGGGCACGAACCGGAAAAGAGGATGATTCTTTTACGACTTCAGTACGTAAAGGTCAGCTTGACCTTGAGACGAAGACCTGTACTTAATATTGTCCGGGTCGACTAGCGAGTGACCTCACGACTGACCTCTCCAAACTTTTACAGTATAATGCCATCAAGTTACTAAACTAACGGGGCATCAAGATTCATGTAAGATTTATCCTGACAGGCGAAAAAATGTGCCCTGGTTAATGCCAAGAATCGTAATCACTACACGGTATTGGGAGAGGCAGACTTGTTTCTGCTCTGTTAGGTCCGCGATGTGGCATCAAAGCTGACAGTTGACCAGTAGGATATAACTAGAAGGTACTGGATATTATTGGATGCAGCTGGGGATATTATTGGAAACATTAGGTTGAACTTAGAGCGTTTTAAGCGGACGAAAATAATTCTGATGTCATGCTTGGCCACAGTGTTTATTTTTAGGAATTTTAAGTTAATCCGGTACGACTTAATGGAATTTGTTTTTGGCACTGTCGCTTTTGGATTTAAGTTAGTTTGACATAACCATGACCATAATAATGTCATTGGCCAAAATTGGTACAAATTAGTGCAGCCTTTATCAAGAAAATCATAACCAGCATTTTACAGTATTCTAATATTCTAAATACCTGAGTACATAATGATTGGATGTCTATCTATCTGTCTAGTTTTTTTCTGTTGGTGTAGGTTTTTAGTCTAATCTGTTACTAATTTAGACTAAATTATAATGCAGTAATTTTGTTTAAAATCCTGATAAGTTTATTTTCAACAACAACGTGAGAATATTTCAATTTTAATTAAATGTGACGGTGTGGCGATAGTGAGCTAGACTGCTAACCCAAAAGTTTCGAGTTCGAATCCGGGTTCAAGTCAGTAGAACGTCCCTGAGTCTACCCAGCTCTGACGAGTACCTAATTCACGTTAGGAAAAACGAAAACGGTTGGGCATAGTGTTGACCACACTATCCCTTCACGTGCCGTGAACAAATGAACTCTACTTCATCTGTCCGATATGTCTTGGGCACGAACGGGAAAAGATGAGGACGAATTTAATTAGAAATTAAATTAGTCATAAAAAATTAATTGATAGACTATTATTGTATGCAAAAATAGGAAGGGAGATAACATGGTTCGATGGAGACGATCACTCTATCTGTCATGGCAGATGGTTGTCACACATGAAAGCCATGCACGGACTTTAAGCAATGTATATGTAATACATCTGTCAAAAATAATTTAAAAAACCCCCAAAAAAAACCTCATTGGCTAAAAAATGACCAATCGGGATTCAACCAGTCATGAAATGTGCGCGCGCATCGTTGTGCTGCATATCCTTGTTAAATGAGAGCCGCGTTGCCGATAAACAATAAAAGGGAAATAAACACGTGATTAAAAAGTTTCACCTCACGACCCCTCTATACAGACACGAAACAAAAAAAAAGGAACAAGCGAATTGTAGGGGTTATAAAGTGGATCTGAAACCGGGGAACTGATTCCCTGTTATTGTTCCCTGAAGTACTATAAGCGCTGAGTAAACAGATGAATGCAAGCTGGTAGTCAGAACATGCAAACGCACGTTTTGGTACTTCACAAAGGCGACCCCTGGGGGGTTGCTATAGTGTGGGGAATAATGAGAAAGGTCTGGGGCACCCATGGTACGCCCATGGAGGCGTCAGTGTGGGTGGGGGATAAAATGTGGGGTTTTGTGAATGTGATGAATGCGTTTTGTATGGTATGTGAATTGGTTTATGAATGGTGTGTTGGGTGTATGCATAGTGTGTCGGATATGTTGCAACATGTTTGTGTCTGTGTATGTTAGGAGTATGCTTATGTATAGGATGCCCATGTGTTTGTATATTGAAAAATGGTTATTGCATAGTGTGTCTGGTATGTTGCAGCATGTTGGTGCATAAGTCTGTCTGTGTATGTTAATATATGTTTATGTATGGTGTGTCAGTGTGGTGGATATGTTACTTGTCACTTTGTATTTGTTGGGTTAGTCTTGTTTTCCCATAGGGTTTATAAGCTAAACTAACAATCGGCTCTCAGCTGACCGTTTGACGTAGTATGTGTAGGTCTGAAACACCGGTGTTGCACAAGCTAAAGATACGTTGAGGATCATATAAGGTGATTTGGGAGATCATATCTGGTATTTTTTCTTAACAGATGGTCCATGGGCAGTAAAAGTAGAGTCAGGGACCATAATAGTAGATTAACTCCCCTCTGTGCACTCTCCTGACTAGAAAGGGTACTGATAGCACTCCAGCATTAAGCAGAAGTTAATTTTTCGTTACTACGGAGCACTGCTATTTTACTCAAGCATTACACAGATGTAATGTAAACCAAGTGGCGTAGAAATGTCGTTGAATGACTTGACCCTCGGGTCGTTGACCCAGAGAGCTCATTGCCGTGAGGGTAACCAATCAGTCTCTACCCATCCGTAACGTCAATATTGTGTTTATTTTAAAAATAAAATTAGTATAGAAATCAGTCTATTATTCAATGGTATATTAAATCCTATATTGTAATAATCAAGCCATTTATATATATATATATATATATATATATATATATATATATATATATATATATATATATATATATATATATACATATATATATGGATTTGTCCCATCATGTCTCTGTTTCATACGTATTATTTTATTGTTTTCAATTAAAGGTTTATCATTACTAAATTAAGGTTGGTAACTCACCAAGCTTAAAACAATTTACATCCCCTTGTCAATTTTCCTTCTCGCATTGAACGATACATCTTGGCCTTTGACCTTTTAGAGTATTTATTGTCATTGATCTTAAGCCGCTATTACATTTCATTCAACGATTCCGTACTACATTAAAGGTAGGTTTGTGATAGCGCGGACGTACAGGACGATATGGGTAAACATATTCTAATGTTTTTATCGGTAATTTTAGATGGGATAAATCGTAATGGGCTTGACTAGGAACATTTTGTCTTCGATGGTTTGGGATGTGCTTGATTTGATGCCGTGTTTACTTGAGTTAGTTATTTAATTAGGTGATTAGTTCGAGTTGGCTGACTAATGTTGTTGCTAGATGGGTGCATGTTTTTCTTAATGATAGAAGATAATCGTAGGCTAGAGATATTTTAACGTTGGACCAGGAGTATCAGAGATGAAATGTGCATATGTTCCACAGAAAAAATAAATAAAAGAGATGATATTCTTTACAGTAAAGAATATGGATGGATGATAATCTCTACTGGAGAACATATGAAGATAAGTAAGAATATACGATGCCTGATATTGATTAGCTTTACTGCTAACAATTTGAAGGCTGATATTAATAATCTTTACTGCAGGCAATTCAATGGCAGAAATTGATAAGTTTTACTGCAGACAATTTGAAGATTGCTTTCTAAGAGGCGTTTCTTAAAAATCTGTTAAGCTCCCACGTTTCTTACAAGTTTGTTAAGCTCATGAGTTTTTCACAAATTAGTTGAGCTTCCAAGTTTCTTACAAATTTGTTAAGCTCCCAAGTTTTTCACAAATTTATTAAGCTCCCAAGTTTCTCACAAATTTGTTAAGCTCCTGAAGTCCCGTTCACGCAGGGGCCCCTACTCCATCCAAAATGTGGAGGACAGGAACTCAAAGTTTCTCAATCAACGGCTTGCTTGTCGCTCGTCCTTGATCCCGGGGGGTCGGGGCGTGTGGATGAGAGGATTTAAATTTGATGCACACCCTGATAAATTATTTAAGTTTGATTGACAGAGCGATACGTTATTTATATCTGCTGCACACCGTGAGGAATACATTTCTATTTAAAGGACAGTCTAGGATGAAATTTAACCACTTGCGCCCTAGTTAGTGATTGTACTCACTTCAACAACCAAACAGAAAACTGAATCGCTTGTGTAACATACATTAAATGTATGGGGTTTTCCCCATCGTGGTGGGGATTTTCTTGTCACATAGTTATTTTATATGTACGAGCTTTGGGTTTTTTATCGCAAGTTTTGGCTTATTCATTGCACTTTTATCTGGCTACTACAATTTCTTCATCAGGGGAGTCTAGTACGAGGGAACCTTTTACGACTTCACGAGGGGATTATCACCCCTGATTTCAATCTTGCCCGGCAGCCGAGTTAACCCTTATAAACCCTAACCTCACGTAGGCGGTTTGATAAGCCGAAATGAAGAGATAACTGTCTCGATTAGACATTTCAACACTTACAAATTATTGGGCATATCACGGCCTACAAATGTAAGGTCTGTTTTACTCTGTGGCTCCAAGACTTGGAGAGTTGCCAAATCTGGTAGCAGTAAGCTTTCGCTAGCAGATGGTTACAACGTATCTTTGGCATAAAGCGGCTTGAAAAGATGTGCAGTGGCGTCTTATGTGAAAGATCCAAATAGAAGCTTCTGGACTAAGAAATCAAACAGAGGAATTGGGGCTGGATATGCCACATAGGCCATACAATGCAAACACCAGCAGACCATGCAGCTAGCCAGAGGCGTAGCCACGGGGGTGAGGGGTGGGTAAATATGTCCAAACCTAGCTGCGCCAAAATGGGTGGGAAAAAAGAAATTAAAAGCTCATTTTAGCTGCAGTTTTGAATTATAAATATAAAAAAATATATGGGGGGGGGTGCCAAATTGAAAGATTGTCCCCGGGCGCCGGGAGGGGTCGCTACGCCTCTGCAGCTAGACCAGCACTGGACTGGAATCCCCTAGAAAAGAGGAAATAGGCCAGGGTCAAATCAGACCTGGATAAGATCAATCGCTAGTGAGACGAAGGTAGCAGAACTGACATGGCCACAATCGAATGTGACCGCCTAAAATCGAGGAGAACGGCGAAGTGTGGTTGCTGCCCTTTTCTTCTCCTGTGTTTCTTAGGAATAATTCAAGTCAGTCATTATCATGGCATATCTACACATCTAGATATGTGAGAAACCAAAGCTCACATGACATACATACAAATTGCTACCTCTATCTTACTTATCGTTTGTAAAGTCTTGGTTTCTTAATATGGCTAAATGACCGACAACTGCAAATGCAGTCAAATGTTTGAACCAGATTCCCAGATAAATTTGTTACCTGGGACGACCCAGGTAACAATACAAACTTCTTGGCGTCTACACAGCCTCCACGCTTTTATCTTGGATCACTTTCAACTTTTGAGTGACTTCGATATACGGTATTGATTCTTTGTTTCTGATTTCTAAAATACTAAAGTACCAGATAACTAGAGTACCGTTTCCGTTAGAAAGGCGAAATTTAATAAATAGTTATATGATCTTATCCGGTGGTTACTAACACATTTTGATTGATTTCAGGTGACCGGAAGTAGTACTTTAGACTCTTCCCGATTTCTCAAAAAAATAATCAATGTTTCCTATAAATGGTGCTAATTTTCCGCCTAATTATACTTACACTATCTGCCATTATTTGGTGCGCTTTTTGTTTTTTTTCTACGCGATTCTACTCTTTCAAATAAACCGGGAGCGATCTCCCCTAAACCTTCTCGAATATTCTCATAAAAAAAAAACAAGGGATGGGAACTCGGGATATAGACATGAATTTTAATCCATTTTAAATACTTTTCGAAATAGAATAAAATCTTGTAGAAAAAAGAATTGCACACCAGTGAACGCCAATTAAAATGTGCATAATAGTGCGGAATATTATTAGTACTTTATAAATTTACATACGTTTTTTGAGAAATCGGAAATAGCGTAAATTAGTACTTCCGGTCAACGGAAATTATCCAAAATTTGACAGAAGGTAGAAAATTAGATCTTTTACTTACATGTGAAATTTCATTTATATATCTGAAATAGTACTCAAGTTATAGGCTTTTGAAAAATTCAAAGTAGAAAAAGTACCACTTCCGGTTATCGGAAATCACTCAAAAGTTGATACGGATCTACAAGTTTGATAAAATACTTATATATGAAATTTCATCAACCTAGCTGTAACGGTACTCAAGTTATCATGTTTACACACACACACACACACACACACACACATACACACATACACACAGACATACGGACAGAATTGTAAAGTCCAGTTTTTCCGAGTCGCTAACGCATAAAACGTCTAAATGTTTATATATTTGTATTTATAATTTTTGACTGATTAAAATAAGTCCTCTATACTCCGGATGTGATGAAGGACTGAGGTGTAAAACTGTCAAAATTTCATGTTATTTTTGTGCACGATTACAAGACTTTCTCTATACTTCGTATATACGAGAAAGTAAAAAATTTAAGTATTAAAAAAAATTAATGAAAAATATTTCTATAGCCCTTGAAGAGGCAACATCCCTACTGTTATATAAGAATACTAGGCATGCTGCCCAGCTTCGCTTAGGCTTTCGAAAACATTGAGAATTTGAATGCTTAATTAATTCGCCCGAAGGTCGGTCTACGACCTCAAGAGTTATGAAGAGGTTCCTCCGTGGACATTTTTTTTCGATTTATAGCTCATATAAGGTACCGGTCAGTCGAGGTCAGTTTTGACCCCCACATCGTAGACTTTTCGGCCAACCGGCCCCCGTGTTCTGTCGCACCAAGGCAAGATCATGCCAAATTTGAAGCGCCTGCGGCGCCGGGAAGTGCCCTATCGGACACCCGACAATCTAGATCTAGATCTAGATTCCTAAAAGAATTTTTTTTTTAAATTTAGCCCGAGCATAATAAAAAAGAATACATTAACCAATAAAAATAAAAATACGGAGAATGAAACACGTATTTTAAAATCTTAACTTACGCGAATATGCCTATTCTTTCAAATTAATTTTTTATCCCAAATTAGCCAGTTCCAAACAAAGATTTTGTATAAAATAAATAAGTCTTGAAATAGTTTAGTCCTAATATAGACATTTATTTTTGGAATTGATTTTAGAGAAGTTAGAGTCTAAATCTAGATCTTAGCGTCTACGTCTAGATCTAGTTATTGCGTAGATTTAGATTTAGATTTAGTCTAGATCTAGAATCTCTAGATCTAGAATCCAAATACATAAAATAAATTTTATGAGTTTAGGCCGGAAAAATTGTATTGTATACATTTCATAGTGTACGTAGATCTAAATCAAATTTGAATGAAATAGTTCATTTCTTTTCATTCTTAACACGGCAGATGACGTCATTAGTTAATGTATAAGCAATAGTGACGTCACAGTTTTATGCGTTCTTTTTCACATATATTAATGCTTTTCCGGTTGCATAAATAATACTGTTTCTCTACATTCGAATACGCCTTAAATTTTTATTTTTCTTCTTTAAGTAAAATTGTGGTTATACATTTAAAACATCTAACATATTATTTTCAACAAAAGTCCGTAAAAAATTCTCGATATATCGCTGCCGATTCTGACGTGATGTCCGGCGAAAATTTTTTGCGGACAGAGAAAGAGAGAGAGAGAGAGAGAGATGTGCGCACATTGGGCTTTTATAAATTAGGATACGAGAACTATTAGGCGAGATCATTCCCACTGTATCTGAAATTCCATAAGATATCCCATCCTAGAACCAAATACACCACATGTTAATAACAAGAGATCATGCTACGTAGTAAAGATATATTTGTAACAAGTTCTCAAAGGATGCTGCATCATATCAGCCTTTGTAAGTTTGTATTTATTTTAAATTTCTGTGCACATTATTTAACCTCATAATTTTCTGCATATCATAAACCAAAGTATGTGCCACTTAAAAAATAGCACTTTTGACTTTATGTAGACATTATATTGGTTCAAATTACCAGCCTTTGGTATGCTGTTTTTCGTAATCAGTATCTGTAAAACTAATAGTCTAAAACTAGCATATTTGAATACAATATTTTAAACATTAAAAAAACCAGTATTGATTATATAATTTTGAAAAATTTATTTAACAGAAATGTTGGTGGTGGAGGGGGGGGGAGATGAAAGGGAATAGATAAGACTTTTATAATAACCAAATAATTTTTATTTATTTTTTAATAAATTTTTTTAAAGATTTATTATTTACTGGTCTGATAAATAAAAGTATATTACAGAATTTTCTATGAAGACAAAATTAGTAACATATGTACATGTTTGGAATGACAATAACTTTGCTAAATCTACAGAATAATAAAGATCATTAAATATAATGACAATGCTATCAGGGATCAAATATAAACCATAAGAACACACTAAATCTCAGTAAAAGGAAAATGTTTCAGAAAAAATTATTTTCACTGGAAGATACACAGCCTATATTATATTCAAACTACACAAATCCTTTGAGTAAATAACTAGATCTACTTTAAAAGCATATCTTGTTTAAAATTTAACTACATGTTTAAACAGTCTATACACACAAGTGTCATGTTGCCCTTTTAGGAAAGATAATGTAATGATTGAGAGAGAGAGAGAGAGAGAGAGAGTGTTAACACAGCACTAATAGCATATACAGTAGGTTTAAACAGAGCTTTTTCTATTCTTTAGCACAGGGGTCTCCAAACATTTCAGTCCGAGGGCCGCATTGACTATCAAATTTCATTTCGGGGGCCTGTTTCTTCCAGACACGTCTTTAATTTTTCTGGGCAAAGTTCCTCAGCCATCACCAACAAACGGTTTTTCCGTGGAGAAAAAGATCTCCGCGGGCCGGATGAGAGGACATCGCGGGCCGCATTCGGCCCGCGGGCCGAAGTTTAGAGACCCCTGCCATAATAACCAAATAATTTTTTCCAAAGTTTGGGTTATCAATAGAATTGTTGATTTAATGATACAATGATAAATGTTTAATTTACAAACTAAAAAGTACTTAAATTATCTGCCAGTTTTCTATTTATAAATAAACATAAATAATACTTTGTGTTTTCTAGCATTCTAAAGGATAAATACATTTTCATATGTAATTTTAATATTCGTGTATTTAAATCTATAAAACAAAATAACGTCCTGTTTATTTTGTTTTATATGAATTTATTTTTATTTTTATAATATTTCGGTAACTTAGTTAATTGTTGTTTCCCTTGGAAATTTAATTTAGATTGTTAAAATGGAAAGTGGAAGCAGGAGAGGGAGATGCCTGCCACTGGCCAGCTGTAGAAACTAGAAGCAGTAGAGACCAATCCACTGTTAAAACATTCGAGCAGAATTTTCATCAGCTATTGATGTTCACTAAGAATCCCCTTGATACCCCTCTCTCTTCAATAGACTTGATGCGCCATTTTTAGTTAATTTTTACTTTCTCGTATATACGAAGTATAGAGAAAGTCTTGTAATCGTGCAAAAAAAAAAATAAAAAAAAAAAATCGAGATTTTTGCAAATCTCGACGTTTTACACCTCACTGATATGGAAAAACATAATTTTGCAATCTTGTCCGTATGTCTTTGTGTATGTCTGTGTGTGTGTGTGTCTGTAAACACGATAGCTTGAGTACCATAGCAGCTAGATTGATGACATTTCATATATAAATATTATATCAAATTTGTAGTTCTGTATGAAATTTTCAGCGACTTCCGGTTACCGTAAGAGGAACATATTCTACTTTCAATTTTTCAAAAGCCTATAACTTGAGTCCTATTTCGGTTATATAAATGAAATTTCACATGTAAGTAAAAGATCTAATTCTCTGCTTGCTGTCAAATTTTGAGTAATTTCCGTTGAACGGAAATAGTAATTTACGAGATTTCCGATTTCACAAAAAAAAAAAACGAAAATGAATTTATAAAGTATTATTATTCCGCACTATTATACAATTATTGTTTATCGTTCACATGGTGCGCAATTCTTTTTTTTTTCTACGAGATTCTATTGTATTTTTAAAAATTTAAGTAATTAATAAACCGGGAGTGATCTCCCCTAAACTCTCTCGAATATTCTTATATAACACTACGGGGGATGGCAACCAGGGATATAGACATGATTTTTAATCCCCTTTTAATTACTTAAAAGTTAGAAAGTGTAAACGTCACGAGGGAGGAACAGAAATATAACATTTGTGAGTCAAGTACTTTTTGGATTGATTTTTCAAATTTATTTAATTAATCGATATCTTATAGGTTCTCATTGATTGTGTAACTGAAAATTCCCCCACCCTCGTACCCCCCCCCCCCTCACCCACCCTCGTACCCCCCCCCCCCACCCACCCTCGTACCCCCCCCCCCTCCAACCCACACCCACACAGTTTCTGTATTTAATCAATGGACTCCGGTAACTTTTTACTGCGTGTTTTTGTTCTAGCCCTGGTTATGGCCGCTGTGTGGGACCACAGCCAAGTGGCGTCAACAGCGTGCCAGGGTTTTAATAGAGGAGAGCCAAAAACAAATTAACACATTATTGCCAGATTGGACTTTTTTTAGTATGGATATGTTGTTAAAAAAGGGGGTGGGGGTGGTGTTACAAATCAGTATTTATTTAATATCATATTAGATGTAAGACTGTGTCTCATTGACAGAGATTGACATGTTTATACATTTTATCTGGCTATAACTAAAGTAATTGTATCCTATTGTTTTCCCTGTAGTTAGTTGACAAAAGTTTGAATTGACGCGATTTAAGAATGTTGAAACATTTTCTCTTCATTTTCTAGGGTAAAATTTGTACTGTTTTCCTTATGCAGTTTTCGACACAACTTTTCCAGGTACATACTTTTAAAAAGTTTGCCAGGTAAAGATTTTGCTCAAGTTTAGAAAGTAAAAACATGTTTAATTAATTTGTGTAATATTAGGTAAAATTATGATACCTTTCCCCAGCTAAACAAGCGTTACAGATTTCCAAGAAAACATGTTATCTTGATTTACATTGAAGGTTTTTTTTTGAGTAAATTATTTTTGGTACTTTGTAAACATTACAGGTAAAATGGTGTGATTTTACCCAGGTAACTTGGTGGTTTAAAAAATCAATCAACGGAGGATGCCATATTATACATCAAAACAGTTCAATGGATGGTCAAGTGATGCTTACACGTCAGGTGTAAGCAGCCGTATTACACGAGGTGTAAGCAGGTGTATTACACCAGATATAAAGTGCTGTATTACCCCAAATGTAAGCATGTATATTACATCAGCTGAAAGTAGCTGAATTATCTATCTACTGCCCCTTTGTAAAAACAATGTCTTTACATCTATATCAATACTCTACGATATTACTCCAAATCATGTATAATAGCCCTGCTACCTTTAAGCGCTAATGGCAGCGACGCGAAAATTTAATGTAAACAAATGATGCATGGTGTGAGAATGCCACCCATTCACACACACAAACTCACACACAAACACACACACTCTCCAACCGTCACACACACACTAATCCGTGTCAGTGTCGGATCGGGAATTTCCCATGGACGTGAGCGCTTCCCGGCATTACGCAACACGCACGCTCAGCCAGCACGTGAAGTGGTGCAGAAAGCTAGGTCGGGCTTAATGCGGATGATGTTGAGACTGTCCTGCTACACTACGCTCCGGGCCACAGGTTCTCGTTCAGCTGTGGGTACACAGAGGGAGGGGAGGGTACAACAATAACAGGAGCGTACCTTTTAAGTATGGGACTAGGGCAGGTGATGTCTCTACCCGACTTACTGGGTTAGGTGATGTCAGTTCGAAGCTCACGTGACTAAATGATGTAATTAATGGTGAGAAATTTTATTTGTAATAATTGATACAGGTTATAACTTAGATGAGCGCTACTATTGTCAATGGTGGTGCAGATCTAATTGGGTGTCAGGATGAGTGGGCCCCAGCTTTGAGTGGGCCCCAGCTTTGGTGGGCCCCAGCTTCGTGTGGGTGCCAGCTCTTGACGCCCCTGCAGTTCTAAGAAGGCTGGCATCTTGATGTGGGCCCTCCACCTCTGTGTGGCCCACAAGCTGATCTGAGTGGGACAAAGCTTTGGGTGGGCGCCATCTTTGGGTGGGTGCCATCTTTGAGTGGGCGCCAGCTTTAAGTGGGCGCCAGCTTTAAGTGGGCGTCAGACTTTAAGTGGGTGCTAGCTTTAAGTGGGAGCCAGCTTTGGATGGGCGCTAGCTTTAAGTGGGCGCCATCTTAAAGTGGGCGCCAGCTGTAAGTGGGCGCCAGCTTTAAGTGGGCGCTAGCTTTAAGTGGGCGCAAACATGATTGGGCGCCAGCTTTAAGTGGCTTCCTAAATGAGTGGGCGCCAGCTTTAAGTGGGCACCAGCATGATTGGGCGCCAGATTTAAGTGGGCGCCAGCTTCGAGTGGGCGTGCCAGACAATATCAACTACAACCCACGTCACAACACCAACACTTATAACTTAATTTTTCTAACCAAGGATCATAATAGAACCTAGACCTTCCCATTTCACCCACACGACGCTGGGCCCGACCATCCCCCTACCCCCCACACACAATCCCATCCAATGTCTTCAATTCCAGAGCTAAAAAATCTATCGCCTAACTATTTAAAGAGCTACCACGACTATACTAAATCACATCAACGTTCGAGATTTTATAATTACCTGACGAAAAATTCAGAATAACATTAGTAAAATTTTTATCTAGGCCAAAAGAAGAAAAAAAAAATCCTTTGCCATTTGTGTAAAAAAAAAACAACAAAAAACAATTATACTATCAAGGAATAACTGGCTTCTAAAAATACCCTCGCTCCCACGAGCGTGAATTCCGTGACTAATTAGATTTTAAGTATACGGTACCGGCTTCAGACTGAGGCGCCATGATGCGCACTATCGCACGTGGCGTTGGGTTGTGACGGGTGGGACATGCGCAATCACTGTCATTTGGTCTGTAAACTATAGCTTATACCGCGACCTCTTTCTTTCTGGGGGAACAAATACGTGCTCTTCTTTGTGTTATTTAGTTGTTAATAACAATAGATCAAAGCTGTAAGGGTGACAGGGTTAAGAATCATTACCACAAAACGCCGCCACTATCGTCAATGCTGGTTCAGATCTAATTGGGTGCCAGGAATTTATATATATATATATATATATATATATATATATATATATATATATATATAGGCCTATATATAAATAAATAAATAAATAAATATATATATATATATATATATATATACATATATATATATATATATATATATATGCCGTGGTACCTTTAGATACGAGTTTAATTCGTCCCATACCACATTGTAAGTATAGTAATTAGCTCATATCCCAAAGAAATTTTCTCCATTGAAATGAAATTGAAATGCCATTGATCCACACAGTCCGCTAAATGTCACACCAGTTATTTTTGTCAGGTGTTGTTTAACAACGAAAACACGATAGCATTGGGCGTGACAGCATGGCAGCGATGGGCGTGATGACGTGGCAGCGATGGGCGTGATTACGTGGCAGATGTTTGCGTGACTAATGACAGCAGTGGGCGTGACAATATGACATCAGTAAGCGTGACAATATGACAACAGTGGGCGTGACAATATGACAACAGTGGGCATGACAATATGACAGCAGTGGGCGTGACTAATGACAGCAGTGGGCGTGACAATATGACAACAGCGGGCGTAACTAATGATAGAATGGGTGTGACTAACGACAACAGTGGGTGTGACAACATGACAGTAATGGGTGGGTGTGATAGTATGACAGCAGTGGACGTGTGGGCATGTGTACAGTGGGCGTGACAATTTGACAGTAATGGGCGTGACAAACTATCAGTAATGAGAGTGCCAATACGATAGCAGTGGGCGGGACAACATAACAACATAACATCAGTGGGCGTGACAACATAACAGCAATGGTTGTGACAATATGTGTACAGTGTACACATGATAATCCCAAGCGATGAAACAAATCCTTGTAGTGTCCCGTGCTCACCCATGCGTGCGAGAGATGAGCGGAGCGTGTCTGAGATGCTGGTCAATGAACTTTGGCTAATGAGTGTCACGTGAACTTTGGCTAATGAGTGTCACGTGAACTTTGGCTAATGAGTGTCACGTGAACTTTGGCTAATGACTGTCTTATGAACTTTGGCTAATGACTGTCACACGTTGAAGGAGTTGTGTGTTCATACTGCAGAGGTCGATACGGCGAGAAGGATGAGGTTTATACCACGGTAGGCAAGCAGTAGAGGCTGAAGCTTTCTATAGACACGAGTTTGGAAGCAACTGTGTGTTTGTAGTTTACGGTCATTACCGGTTCGATGCAATGTTCAGTAGCCATAGAGTCTAGAAAAGGAAAGAACCGAGCGATTCTCCGTCCTCCCCTTTGTTACCAGCAACTAGAAACGTTGGTTCTACCTGGATTTTGCTCCCCACCCCCCCCCCCCCTCCCTGTCAGAGCAGCACCTGGTTTGGAAGTTAGAGGCTATGGACATCCTACGGCCTGAGAAAGGGTTCGGATCTTGTGAACTCTGCGTAAGCAAACCCACGTGATATCACATCTTTCCACAGCTGCTACAAGCGTGCGATGGTAGAATCAGCGCATTGTCCAATGTCTATCAACATTTTGTCCCTGTGTCTATCCACATTTTATCCCTGTGTCTATCCACATTTTGTCCCTATATCTATCAACATTTTGTCCCTATATCTATCAACATTTTGTCCCAATGTCTATCAACATTTTGTCCATATATCTATCAACATTTTGTCCATATATCTATCAACATTTTGTCCCTATATCTATCAACATTTTGTCCCTATATCTATCAACATTTTGTTCCTATATATATCAACATTTTGTCCCTATATCTATCAACATTTTGTCCCTATATCTATCAACATTTTGTCCCTATATCTATCAACATTTTGTCCCTATATTTATCAACACTTTGTCCCTATATCTATCAACATTTTGTCCCAATGTCTATCAACATTTTGTCCCTATATCTATCAACATTTTGTCCCTATATCTATCAACATTTTGTCCCAATGTCTATCAACATTTTGTTCCTATATCTATCAACATTTTGTCCCAATGTCTATCAACATTTTGATCCTATATCTATCAACATTTTGTCCCCATATCTATGAACATTTTGTCCCTATATCTATCAACATTTTGTCCCTATATCTATCAACATTTTGTCCCTATATCTATCAACATTTTGTCCCTATATCTATCAACATTTTGTCCCTATATCTATCAACATTTTGTCCCTATATCTATCCATATTTTGTACCTATATCTATCAACATTTTGTCCCTATATCTATCAACATTTTGTCCCTATATCTATCAACATTTTGTCCCTATATCTATCCATATTTTGTACCTAAATCCATCAATGTCTATCCATATATTGAACATTTTCCCCTATGTTTATCTATGTTGTTTACCTTTGACCATATGATCGTACGTTTGTTCTTAAGAAATATTAACTTGTTTACGCTTATTCCATAATCCCCACCTCGTCAGACGGTGTCCATTTATTTCCCGAGGGTCGGGCAAAAAGCTGGTTGATTGAGAAACTATCAGAAGACACCGCCGAGTACAAATAACAACAATAAACTGACGTGAAGAGTTCATGGAGTTTAGTTTTAATCAGTTGGTTTCTAAATCCAGCGTTACAGACCATTCCAGGGACTGCGTGGTGAAGCGATATAAAATGTGGGGTCGCTAAACAGGTGGTGTGAGGTAACCGAGGGGGAAAGCGAAAACATGTCGGAAACTCAGGCTAGGTAACATGATCGAATACCAGAGAGAGGGAGAGAGAGGGAGAGATGGAGAGGGGGGGGGGGAAGAGAGAGAGGGAGAGAAAAAGAGAGAAAGAGAGAGAGATAACATGATCGAATACTAGAGAGAGGGGGAGAGAGAGAGAGAGAGCAATGTTAGTTCCCAAGCTGTTAGTTATGCGCCACCCTCAGTGTTTCTTTCATGCATCTCTTAGGCCCCCCCCCCCTCCCAATTTCCGAAGAGAGTCTACCGCCCCTCCCCTGCTCCCGAACGAAATGGAATTTATATAGAAAATATATAGAAAATATATATTTTTAACAGCATCCACCACCCTGAAATTTTAGTTCGCCCCCCGGAGAAAAAAGTCTGGAAGAAACACTCACCCCCCCGTCTCCACCACACCAATCTTGGGGCCTCCTATAATAAAAACCTGGCCAGATAAAGTTGAAATGATTTTATAAGCCGCCAACGGAATAAAATTTTTGTTTTCCCTTGTTATTATAAAGTTTTGAAAATAGTTTTTAAAAATATTTTATAAAAAGACTTTGTGATATAAATAAATAAATAAATAAATAAATAAGTGAACCCGTGCTTCACCACAGAGACGCGCCTGCCACGTTATGAAACGGCATCGTTAAGGAGTTGGAAGTATCGTAAATGTAATATAAATTAAGGTATCATGAGAACATACTCGGTCTCCACAGAGTAACGTCACAGATGTAATATAAATTAAGGTATCGCGAGAACATACGTGATCTCAACACATTAACGTCACAATGTGGGGAGGACGGGGGGCTGATTACCGCAATGACGTCAAAATGATAAATGTGCCAATTTTAATGAGGAACTTTGCATTGTCTAGTTTATTTGTCAACTCATTAAAAAATTCGTACATAATTAAGCTTAAAGTATCACCATTTATTTGGATGACACACATGTATTTAGAATTTTAAGTAAAGTAAAAATAGTCGCTGAAGGTAGGGAGAGGGGGGGGGGGGGAGGGTGACCGTGTGCACACGAATTAGTGATGCCACGCTTAATGTGCCAAGCTTATCACTGTGTCACTTCTGAACGACTCTACGGTTATAAAGCAACCACACAACATTACTGGTCAAAATTACAGACGAAGTAGAGTTTGCAACTTGCATTATCTCAGCGCAATGTCCGGCCGACTTAAGTCGGGTACTCATTACTGCTGGGTTAACTCCGTTACATAAAAATTCTCAATGTTATACTAATGAAAATGAGGTTTGGGTTTAGCCTCCCCCTCCCCACCTCCCCAACACCACGAATCGCATTAATAATTAATACATTACACAATGAAAGTAACCAACTACTTTTAACTAAAATTGTATAACTTACCTGATAGTTTCTTTTGATTTGAAAAGTTTGAGTTGAGTTTTTAAAAAAGAAATGTAGGCTGGTATAAGTTTTCAACCTTTCGTGAAGTTTTTCAAAAAGTTTTCTTCATTTGATTCTCTACTTGCGCAAAAGTGTCAGAACTGGCTGTCCGCTCTTTGTCTACTTGCCGGCTCAAACTTTTAAAACTTGCTTTTGTTCGCCCCTCGCTCTACTCGCCTACACCACGGGATGCCAGAACTCGGAACCGAGGCTGGTTTATTGATCTACAGGCAAACAAAATTATTCTGGCGACAAACTGGGGGCTGACACCGCCCCAAAGTAGGTGTGTCGTGATAAACGCTTGGACCCGCCTCTTCGGGCATGCGCGCGCATCCCAGTGCCATGTTTGACGTCATTAGGGTTGTATTGTGGCGGTTTCGACGTCATGTAGAACTATTTTAAATTTATGACGTAGTGGTTAAAATAAGACCTTAAATTAAAACTGTTTTTTTAAATCATTTTCAAAATCATATGGCAACGCGTGCATGCTTAGAGAAATAGATATAAGCACAACAACATACACCTATTAATGCTTTATTAAAAAGAAAAATAAATGGTAAAAAATTGGTTTCGATTAGAAGGTTGTGAAAAAAATGCAGTTAGTAGGACTATTTTTATCCCCCCCCCCTCTTCACCATCGTCTTAAAAGGTAGACTCCATCACAAAACTAAAAACAACAACAACCGTTCAACAACCCCCTCCCCCCAACCAGATCTGTAACGTCATTTATTTACGATCCCTAAGTCTTGATATTCATTTCTACAGTAACTGGATTTACAGGTACACGCGAACGATGAATAAAATGCCTGGTTTGGTACAAATACAGAATGTCCTTACACTACAGGTACTTGGACGGAGAAGGATTAAGACTGGGGGGGGGGGGGGGGCTCTGGAACCAAAAAAAATTAATAAATGCTGGGGAACAATTATTTCTCTATAGCTTTCATAAAGGGAATCAGAATATGTTACCATTAACATTTTTAGTAGGTGAATCTTGTTAGCCACTTTGAAAAAGGAACATATTCGTACGACTGCGAAAATTTCGTGAAATATTATATTATTACGAACCGATCCGCGGCGTATCATATGCCGCTATTTAGTTGTTTTATTTTCTACTTTTCAATAATTCATAATTTGTGAATTCGACAGTACCAGTGCTGCCACTGAAAATATTTGCTTTAAAACACTATCAGTAGCTCGTTAAGGACGATACTACCCCAACCCTCCTTTCCTCCAGCCCCTACCCTACATCCCCCCCCCCCCCATTAAAGCAGCCTCCTTTTAGTTACCTCCCCTACGTTTTCAAACTAAATTATCTGCCCCCAATAGCCGTAACTTAACCCGGCTCCACGATTGTAAACATTTAGCATGAACCACAGCTCACCAGACCATGTGGGGGTGGGGATATGCCTAGAGAGGAAGAAAGGGGGCTGTTAGGCGCGTTTACAGCTTGGTGTTCTAGGGTATCCAAGAAGAGAATTATATAGACAATATAGATTTAAAGCCCAATGAAGTATGAATTCGTAATACACTAAGTTTTACTAACACAGAACTCGTTCGTCAGTCTGAGAATGTTGTCACCGGCAACTAAATGTTTTCTTCTCTAAAATGTGGAGTGATCATCACATAATTGGGGTGTGGGTGTGTGTGGGTGTGGGGATGGGGGCCAAACTTGAGTCACCATACATGTTAACCAACGCTGAAGCTGTCTACATAGAAAAGGTTATACAGACTATGAACATACATTTGATCCTTTTGTAACTATTCAGCACCGTTTCATCTTTACAATATATTTTTATAATGTCCCCTTTACAATAGATCCGCTAACAGTTACTGTAACTACACGCTCACTTATTGTCCTTTTGTTTACCACTGTTTTGGGAATAAAAGTAAACTTTTTTTTGTTTCTTGTTTTTGAAGCATCCAGTGACATCATCGTGGGTGAGACAATAACAAACTACAACATCACTACCGTATGATATTGCACTTCCGGAGATGAGTACAATAGAAATATTTGTCTAATGGAGGCCGTTTGTATCTGCTGGTAAAAATATCGCGAAAAAACATGTTTATATTTTTATTGTAATCAAGTCTCTGTTTGTTCTTTTGTTTGTCTTTGAGTCTACTCAGTTGTAATGGGTAGGCCTACCTGAGACATGTCGGACAAACTCTAGTTCACATCAGGGAGCTTAGATCTCGTTTGAATGTCTGTAGGTAGATTCAAACATTATTTTACATTAACCCTTTATCTACTGACGGTACTTATAAGTACCACTTTAATTAAGTGCCTGTATTATTTTTAATTTAATGCGAATTTTAAAAATTATTGAGGTAATTAATAGTATTATCTCCCCTGAGTCGCCGGTAGTCGGAGGTATCAATGTTTTTTTTAAAATTAATGGTGTGGCGCCATTTTCAATGTCTTGCTATATCGGTAGTTCACAATTGTTCTGTACAGTTCTGACACACGTTCCTCAATTCCCTTTGTTTTACCTTATTTTTCAAGTTTTCAACCCCAAATATTTTTTATTGGCACCTTCAATAGTCAGGAAAACGCGTTTAACTTCTAGTTATACAATTTTAATCAAATTGTCTTTGTATTAGATCGATGTTTACAAGTGGACTTATAAGTACCGTCAGGGCACACGGTCATTTTTTTAGGATTTTTAGAAAATGGCAGATTTTTTAGGTGGAGTTACATAAATATTGTCTTGATAATAAATTATCGAAATGTACTCAAAAAATGATATTTACACATTTATAAGAAGGTTTGCATAAGGTTTACCTAAGAAATATTGTAATTACATGTTAATTTCTATTAGTAAAAAATAACAAGAATAAAGGTATCAGTTGCAGGCTCGTTTACAAGTTTTAGTTTACTGCATTTTACTGCATTTGTATACCAAAGCCTAGTTCTTGTAAATAGATTTAATTTGTTAGTTATATTTACTGCAATAAACTTGCGAACAATAACTAGCATTTACGTAATGTATATCTGTAGACTAGTAATAGTCCATACTTCTGCATATAGTATAGATCTATAAGGTAAATTTTAATTAGTAAACAGAAAAGAGTAATCCACTACGGCTATCATAAACACATTGAGCTCACTTCTATTTATGAACTTTACACTGTAGTGTAGACTTGTCATAACATTCTAGTAGACTGCAATTATACTAGTATTACTAGTAGTTGTGTGCTGAATGACTAGGCTTTTGTTTGTTTATGCGGCCCATTGTACTAGCTATTGGAAGCTACCAGCAATAGCATGTTCAGTCCGGCAACCGTTGCTACACCAGAAAGACCACAGACAAGATTGAGGGAGCATGACATGTCGACTACTTTTGCTGTGTATGAGGTCTAAGATGTGTTTCCATAGAAAATCCAGTAAAAATCGTACTCAAAATATACTTTTGTGCTGTATTTATGTGTGAAAATTACAAAATGTGATTGTTATGATGATTGCCATGTTATTAGTTAATAAATTGTACCGTTTGTTCCTGTTTTATAAAAAAAAAATTTTTGGAAAAAAAAATGTCCTAGATTACTGACGGTACTTATAAGTACCAATATCTGTTTGGGCCATTAAAAATTTTTGAAACGAAATTTCCTTCGATATATGCTTCGAATGTGCCAAAAGCAATATAGTAACACATTGTTTAAGTAAAAATCTCATTCAGAACATAATTCCGTAAATAAAGGGTTAAAATGTGGGATTTTTCTATGGTCGTAGAGAAATACTAGGATCTACTCACGTTTAATTTGTACACAACCCACACACATTTGATGTCAACAATACATTCTGCTGGACATTGTATTGACCACCTTTTACGGTCTCAACAATTTGTGGTGGTATCACCAATTGAGCTGGTATCACCAATTATTTAGGTATCACCAATTAAGCTGGTATCGCCAATTATGTTGGTATCAACAATTATGTTGGTATCACCAATTGTGTTTGTATCACCAATTATATTTGTATCACCAATTAAGCTGGTATCACCAATAATGTGAGTATCACCAAAAATGTGGATATCACCAATTATGTTGGTATCACCTATTATGTTGGTATCACCAATAATGTGGGTATCACCAATAATGTGGATATCACCAATTATGTTGGTATCACCAATTATGTTGGTATCACCAATTATGTTGGTATCACCAATTATGTTGGTGTCACCAATTATGTTGGTATCACCAATTATGTTGGTATCACCAATAATGTGGGTATCACCAATTATGTTGGTATCACCAATAATGTTGGTATCACCAATTATGTTGGTATCACCAATTATGTGTGTATCACCAATTATGTTGGTATCACCAATTAAGCTGGTATCACCAATAATGTGAGTATCACCAAAAATGTGGATATCACCAATTATGTTGGTATCACCTATTATGTTGGTATCACCAATAATGTGGGTATCACCAATAATGTGGATATCACCAATTATGTTGGTATCACCAATTATGTTGGTATCACCAATTATGTTGGTATCACCAATTATGTTGGTGTCACCAATTATGTTGGTATCACCAATTATGTTGGTATCACCAATAATGTGGGTATCACCAATTATGTTGGTATCACCAATAATGTTGGTATCACCAATTATGTTGGTATCACCAATTATGTGTGTATCACCAATTATGTTGGTATCACCAATTATGTGGGTATCACCAATTATGTTGGTATCACCAATTATGTTGGTATCATCAATAGTATTGGTATCACCAATAATGTTGGTATCACCAATTATGTTGGTATCACCAATAATATTGGTATCACCAATTATGTTGGTAGCACCAATTAATTATACCATGCCCCACCCCTTTAGGTATTGAGCTGTCTGTGTAGTTTCTCCCAAGGGACATAAACAAGCACGGTGTGTTTGACCTAGCTATTTTAGCAGTTTCTTCCAGGCATCTCTTCGAAGCCCCCCCCCCCCCCCCCAAAGAAAGTCTACCGCTCTCGAAGGAAATGAAATTTATATAGAAAATATATACTTTTAACAGTTGACCCCCACCCGAAAATTTCAAGTTCCCCCCCCCCCCCCGCCCGGAGAAAAAAAATCTGGAAGAAACACTGTATTTTAGACATTGATTGGACACACACACCTACGTGAATGGTGACATAACTGGGTATTTTCTGCACACTCCTTCATGCGACGGGTCACTTACATTACACAATGAGTCACTTACATTACACAATAAGTCACTTACATTACACAATGGGTCAGCTACATTACACAATGAGTCACTTACATTACACAATGAGTTACTTACATTACACAATGGGTCACTTACATTACACAATGTGTCACTTACATTACACAATGGGTCACTTACATTACACAATGAGTTACTCACATTACACAATGGGTCACTTACATTACACAATGAGTCACTTACATTACACAATAAGTCACTTACATTACACAATGGGTCAGCTACATTACACAATGAGTCACTTACATTACACAATGAGTTACTTACATTACACAATGGGTCACTTACATTACACAATGTGTCACTTACATTACACAATGGGTCACTTACATTACACAATGGGTCACTTACATTACACAATGAGTCACTTACATTACACAATGGGTCTCTTACATTACACAATGAGTCACTTACATTACACAGTGGGTCACTTACATTACACAATGAGTCACTTACATTACACAATGGGTCACTTACATTACACAATGGGTCACTTACATTACACAATGTGTCACTTACATTACACAGTGGGTCAGCTACATTACACAGTGGGTCACTTACATTACACAATGGGTCACTTACATTACACAATGAGTTACTCACATTACACAATGGGTCACTTACATTACACAGTGGGTCACTTACATTACACAATGGGTCAGCTACATTACACAGTGGGTCACTTACATTACACAATGAGTCACTTACATTACACAATGGGTCACTTACATTACACAATGAGTTACTCACATTACACAATGGGTCACTTACATTACACAGTGGGTCACTTACATTACACAATGAGTCACTTACATTACACAATGAGTCACTTACATTACACAATGAGTCACTTACATTACACAATGAGTCACTTACATTACACAGTGGGTCACTTACATTACACAATGAGTCACTTACATTACACAATGGGTCAGCTACATTACACAGTGGGTCACTTACATTACACAATGAGTCACTTACATTACACAATGGGTCACTTACATTACACAGTGGGTCACTTACATTACACAATGGGTCACTTACATTACACAGTGGGTCACTTACATTACACAATGAGTCACTTACATTACACAATGGGTCACTTACATTACACAATGGGTCACTTACATTACACAGTGGGTGACTTACATTACACAGTGGGTCACTTCATGTATGGGGGGTTGAAAAAAGGGGGCGGGGGGCGTCAACTGCCTCCAGGACAAAACAGAAAAAAAAATTAAATTGAAAATATATCTTGTGCCCAGCGTCCATCCCACCCATGTAAATTTTATGTGCGTCACTTCCCCCCTCCCCCGCTATCGGAAATAAAAAGTTCGATAGATACACTGATAGTTTGTTATGATGGGGGAGGGGGGGATGGCGTTAATTCTGATGTTTCACCACTGGTGTGTGTGTGTGGGGGGGGGGGGGTGGGGGTTTGGGGGTTTGGGGGCTTATTTCTACATGTTCCGCCACTGGTTGTATGTGTGTGTATGTGTTGTGTGTGTGTGTGGGGGGGGGTATTTCTACATGTCCCACCAGTGGTTGGGGGGGGGGACTTATTTCTAAATG
>NW_026732104.1:412500-430000 GCF_028476545.2 Physella acuta | reverse complement strand
CGTAGAGTAGAACATAATCTCAAACCAGAGAGTGCACACAGTAATGTAATGACGTCATTGGTTCTACATTGAAAAAAAGGAAATGTTGTCTAATCTAAATGGTTTGCGTGAAGATTTTCTTGCATACAATTCTTCGGGTAGGGGCGAAGCCCCACCCCCCGCGTAAGAACGTCTGAGCCCCCCCCCCCCCCCTCCCCAACTCAAAAGAAATTTCCTCATCGATACTCTATAATAAAATTACCGCCTAATTAATGTGTCTAATCTAAAAAGTGGTTTTCTTGCAATGGGACGGTAGACATGTTTTTTTTGGGGGGGGGGGGGGGGGGGGGGTGTGGAGGGGTGGGGGGGGTGTGTGGGGGTGGGGGGGGTGGTGTGTGGGGGGGTGGGTTGGTTTCAGTGTTTCTTTCAGACTTTTTCCTCCCCGGAGAGGGGTGGGGGTACTTGAAATTTTCGGGGGCGGGGGTAGAATTTTCTGGGAGGGGGCGGACACTGGAAAAAGTATATAATTATATTTCGTTGAATGGGACGGTAGACATGCTTTTTTGGGTGGTGGGGGTGGTGGAGGGGTGGGGAGGGGTGGTGTGGGGTGGGGTGGGGGTGGTGTGGGGGGGGGGTGGGGGTGGTGTGTGGGGGGGGGGGTGGTGTGTGGGGGGGGTGGGTTGGTTTCAGTGTTTCTTTCAGACTTTTTCCTCCCCGGAGAGGGGTGGGGGTACTTGAAATTTTCGGGGGCGGGGGTAGAATTTTCTGGGAGGGGGCGGACACTGGAAAAAGTATATAATTATATTTCGTTGAATTGGACGGTAGCCATGTTTTTTTTTTGGGGGGGTGGGGGGTGGGGGGCGGTGTGTGGAGGGGGTGGTGTGTGGGAGTGAGGGGTGGGGGTGGTGTGTGGTGTGTGGTGGGGGTGGGGGTGGTGTGGGGGGGTGGGGGGTAGGGTGGGGGTGGTGTGTGGGGGGGTGGGTTGGTTTTAGTTTAGAGAAAAGAGACAGCACTATCAGCCTAGCGCCCGTTGTACCCTTCCTCAACGGGCCATTTTTCTCGTATATATATATATATATATATATATATATATATATATATATACATATACATATATATATATATATATATATATATATATATATATATATATATATATATGTATATATCTATTATATGAGACCAATTTCGCAACTACGCTGTCTTAGAAGTGTTGATATGGTACAAATCCGATGAACTAGGTCAACGAATGTGCTAAACGCCCATCTGATTAGACCGACGTATCGACGCGATCTCGCGTGGTCTGTAGCACAGATACTTATCACCGTCCCTGTTGATTAGGTTTTCTTCATCTTTGATTAGTTTGTTGGGAATCTGGGACATTAGCTGGACGTAGTGTCGAATCATCGGTGGGTGATGTTTAGTAGAAACTGTATGGTGGAGCAAACTTATTTATACCACAGTAATCTGTTACTTTTCTTCTTCATCTTCGTTCTTAGCTGTAACACTGAAGTGGTTTTCTTTCAACATAATAACGCATTTCATAATAAAGCATTACATAATAAAGCATTACATAATAAAGCATTACATAATAAAGCATTACATGTCAACGTAAGAAAAATTGTCAGTTGACTTCGAGTTGTTGTTGAATCTGCAAGACAGCCGTGATTTTCTTCTTCTTCTTCGTTCTTAATTTTTAGTGTTGGAAGGGATCGAGCCTTATCTGCCAGAGGGTTTGAACTCGATACTTTTTTCGAATTTATCAACCATGAGCTTTTTGTCGACTCGACCACACCTCCAACACAATTAAGTATACGTGTTAACTGGTTATGCGCCATTGAGGCCATTGACTCCGATTTCAGCCTGCTTTTCTTTTTGGATTTGCTTCCATAGCCTTTGTCCAACCAAGAACAAACTACAAGGCAGCAGTTGTTTGATTTTGGTGTTCTCTCTCCTAGAAGAGTGGCTGTCCCCAGCTAACGAGCCTCATCTGCCCGAGGGTTCGAACTCGAGACTTTTCGGTTTAGCAACCATGAGCTTTACCCACTCGATCACTACGACCCCAGCAGGGATTTGATTTTGGAGTTGTGTCCCCTAGATAGGCTACTGACGTCAGCTAACGAGCATCATCTGTCCTGAGGTTAGAACCCGCGACTTTAAGAGTTAGCAACCATGAGCTCTTCCACCTAACACATGGGGCAGGTGAAGTAGAGTTCATCTGTTGCAGATATCTCGGCATATGAAGGGATAGTGGCGCAGACTTGGGTAAGACGTTCAGACGTATGGACTTGTAGCGTAGGACCCGCGACAAATAGCCCTAGACAAGATGAACCCACGAAAACTGCACTTTGTCTCCTATCTCCCTCACCTCACTCTATCTCTCCGCGCTGAGATATCTCGGCCTGGTGCTCCAATCACCTGACGGCGGGGGTCACGTGGTCTGGCTCGTCCAGTGGTTGTTGAGCCGGCGGTGACGACGAGTCAGAGACCATCTTGAGCGTATCTCGCTGATAACGTCTTGATAACGTTTTGATGCCTTGTTGGCATGCGAGGGTCAGGACATGATTGGGCTAGTCGATCAGTATCGATTTTATTGATCTACGCCGATTGAGTTTATTAGATCTTTAATGGATCTTTATTGATTTTATTGCTAAATATCGATCGATTTATTGGATCTTCATTGATTTTATTGGTCTAAATCAATCTATTTAATACAAATCTTTTGCTATTTATTGATTTCTTTTGATCGATTTCATTGGATCTTTTTGATGTTATTGATCTCTTTCGATTGACTATTGGAATTTTACTGATTTTATTGATATAAATCAATTATTTTCTTATCATTTTCTTTTATTGATCTATATTCTATTGATGTACATTAATTTGATTAATCTCCGTCAATACACTGTTTTAAATCAATTTTATAGATCTGTTTAATTATACAGTATCGATCTCTAAAGATTGTTGTAATCCATTAATTTTACTGATCTCTATCGATTTTATTTATTGAAAAAAATTTCAAAACAATTAACACTCAAATATTTGATCACGAAGCGAATTTCTGATTAGCTTACAGCCAGATGCTTAGCGATATCCGTTCTTTAATCAGGGCTAAGGGTTAATGAAGCTTAAGTATTATTAGTGTTAGTGAGTTTAGTTTTGGGTTAATATCAAGGTTAAAGGTTGGGAGTAAATAGCGATATAACAAGAGCAATCATAACGGGAAAATTTTTTCAAAGGGTGGAGAAAGTGGAAGAGGAGGGGGGAATAGGAGAATGAAGGTGGGGGGGGGGGGGTCTGAGGCGATTAAACAGTACCGAAATGACCAATGAAACCCATATGCTATAAAATATTTACACCCAAGGCCTGATTTAACTAAAACATTTTAAACTGTATTTGTAAGTATACCCTGCAACATAGCGTCGAGTCAAATAAAAAAACAGACATCAGATATTTTTTCTACCCTGAAGTTTAGCGGGGGTGGGGGGCACTTGAAACTCTAGGGGCGCACTTAAAATACATGGGGGGGGGGGGTATACGGACAATGCTTTTTTTATTCAAAATATATTTTTCTGGAGGGGTTGGGGATGTTGGCGAATCAGTGCCCTGAATACAGGAAACATATGGTCTAATCGTTTGTGTTTAGTCTACATCCGCAGCTGAAGTTAAAATCTGTACTTGTGGTAAAAAAAAAAAAACTAACAAAAACTAACATCATTAGATGGATGTGTTAATTATCAGCAAGTTAATATCTTGTCACGTGACCAGCTGGCTAATCAAGATTTCGATGTTCATTTTGTCTTTTGATAACGTTTGAAAGTAAAGACAAGAAGTAAAGATTGTAATCGGTGCTTGTGGACAGGGGTGGAGGGTGGGGATGGGGATGGGTGGGTAGGTGGTGAGGGTAAACCGGTGCGCCAGGTGTTTAGACGTAACGCAACTACCTGGGCAGTACGGTATTTAAAACCAGTGTTACCTCCCTTCTCCCCCATGCATACATCGTCACAAATAGTCAGACCCTCAATATACCACCCATATCCCCTATATATAGCAATTTTTTAAAAAAGTGATTTCTTTGTAAAATATTCACTGAACTTGGTGTACATTAGTAGATTTCTATATCACTTAAAAAATATTTTTTATCTATAGAATCTGAATCAATGGCCTGTGTTAAGCTTCAAGTATTACTTCTAATGCAATTGTGTCGTCACCTTTGTGTACGCCCTCTTCACTTCGTTACCATTGTCCGACACCCCCCCCCCCTTTTTTTTTTAGGAGTGTGACGTCGTTTATGGACTACCCCTGTAGAAGTGGTTTGGGATTAGGATGGGTATGGGATAGAGGAGTGGTGGGGATGAAGATGGGATAGGATACAGATAAATATAACTTGGAACAGAGGAGCTGTGGGATATGTCTGATGGTATGACGAATGTGATAAAAATGGGATGGGGAATAGGATAAAAATGGGATAGGATAGGGAATGGGACATACATGGGATAGGGAACGGGATATAAATGAGATGGGGAATGAGATATTGATGGGGTTGGATGAGGAATGATATATACATGGGATGGGATAGAGATGGAGAGACAGAGATGGGATGAGGTGGGGCTGGAACAGAGATACGATGTGTTAGGATAAATGACTGAGGCAGCTTTGAGGTTGTATAAAGATGGGGCGGGGGGGGGGGGGAGCAAAAGCAAAAAAGGGGGTAGGCCTCATAAAGTGGATTATAAGGTGAGAGTGTAACTGACGACAGCGTTTCTTTCATGCATCTCTTGCACCCCCCCCCCCCGCAAAGAAGTTTACTCCCCCCCCTTTTTTTTCCCCCCGAACGAAATAGAATTGATATGGAAATCATATGATTTTACCAGTGCCCCCCCCCCCCCCCCCCAACATTAAAGATACACTGAGGATCAATAACAGTAACGGGTGTTCATCTGTTTAGATACCCACTCCCGTGTTTTACCAAAGTAGATCAAAAGATAACGAGAGCTATCTGTCTTCTTTTTGAGTCAACAGGCCACTTGTGTTTTCATCTTGATTAGCGCCGGTCTTGTGATCGAGTCACAATGAGACCTACATGTGGAGATACAGCGACCACCCCTCATTTTTTGGTCCACTTTACCCCACGGGCTCGGGAACAAAACCAGGGGTGGTCGGTCTGTTGGTCACTCAGCTGTCTGACCGTACACAGAGACCTGACGACATGAAGATCCTGCTGTTGCTCGCTGCCTTGATTGGCATTTGCCTCGCTGCCAGACCTTGCTCTGCTCCATGGGAACTGACGGTAAGACGGATGTGTTAGGGTTTTGTTAGGTTATAGTAGAGTTATAGCTTTGTTTTTGTTATGGCGGGCGTTGCGTTACAGTTGTGTTATGGTTGGTTATAACAATGTAATAGCTGAGTTAGGCATTAATTGTGGTTATGGGCGTTATTGTGCTATAGATTTTATAGCTATGTTATGTTATGTGGTAGTAGTGGTATAGCTTTGTTTTTGTTATGGCGGGCGTTGCGTTACAGATATTTTATGTCGTGGTTGGTTATAACAATGTAATAGTTGGATTATACATTTATTGTCATCATGGGCGGTGTTGTGCTATATTTTTATAGCTTTGTTATAGTTCAGTTATGGTTAAATTAAAGTTGAATTATAGCTTTGGTGTTGTTGTGGACAGTGTTGTGATATAGTTTTTTTATTGTTAGGTTATAGTTAAGTTATTGTTAGTTATAAAATATAATAGTAGAGTTATGGCTTTGGTGATCGTAATGTTTAGTTTTTACAGTTATGTTATGGTTATGTTAAAGTTGATATCTTTATTATAGCTGAGTTATAGGTTTGTTATAGTTGAGTTACAGATTTGCTTTAGTTATATTAAAGCGATGTTGAAGTACATTTATAGCTGTGTTCTAAAGTTATAGTTATGTGCTGTAAATGTAATAGCTAAAGACGTGTTGTGATTGTTGTAATGCCATAGTTGAGTGTTGGTGTTGGGTGTTCTTATAGTTCTTGATGTTGCTGTGTGGTATAGAGTTTAGTGGTTCTGTCAGGGAAATGTTGTGACTCGTGTTAGACCACTGATATGTTCACCACTGTGATAAGTCGAGGAATGGTTGAAAACCACAACTCATAGGTCGAGCCTGTAACCGGTTCTGTGGACCAGTTCTGTGGACCGGTTCTGCTGACCGGTTCTGTAGACCGGTTATGTAGACCGGTTCTCTAGACTGGTTCTGTACAGAGTTTCTTCCAGGCATCTCTTCGGAGGGGCTAAGCCCCCCCGAAATGAAATTTATATAATTTATATAGAAAATATGTACTTTTAACAGTGTCCGCCCCCCCCGAAGAAAGTTTACCGCCCCCCCGAAAATTTCAAGTGCCCCCCCGGAGAAAAAAGTCTGGAAGAAACACTGGTTCTGTAGACTGGTTCTGTAAACTGGTTCTTTAGACCGGTTCTACTGACCGGTTCTGTAGACCGGTTGTGTAGACCGGTTCTGTAGACCGGTTCTGTAGACCGGTTCTGTAGACCGGTTCTGTAGACCGGGACAGTCGATGCCGGCTGCTGGTGCCGGATGTTGACACAGTCAGGTACCGCCGCGTCGGTCACGTGACGTGCGCCATTGTTGACACGCCCAACCACACGCCTCCCCCCCCCCCATTGTGTGGGTGCGGGGCTGACGGTCGCGCACAATGGGATGGCATTTCGACAGGTGATGCACCGGCTCCTGCCCGACCCTGGGGGATGCCGCGGAATTAATTCCTCCTCCCCAGGTGGCGCTTAGTTAATCTCAGTCGTGACGTCATGGCGGCGGTGATCAGATCTATTTATAACTTAGTTTTGGCATGGTACTGTCGTGGGGGGGGGGGGGGGTCACACAGTGTAGGTTGGTTAAAAGTGCTCCATCTCTTCACACCAAGTCCAGATTAAAAAGAAAATTACAACTTCTCTACACAAACACAATTCTCTGTCATCATACCTGGGTAGACGAAGACAACATTAAGTATGTCCATGTGAGCAGGGCTGACTAGATTTTTAAAAAGTAAAGAAATAAAACGTATTAATTGTATAATTCAAAGTAATTAACAATAATGGTTTTTAAAATTAATTATGTTATCCTGATAGTGTTGTGTAAGCATGTGTATATATGTATGTCTACTTAAGATGATTCATAGCTACTTTTGTTATGATACTTCCTTATCCCCCACGCACGATCTTTAGAACTTCGATCGTAGGATTTTAAAAAAAAAATTGATGTGGTTTTTTTCTTTTTAAGACGGTCACATGTAAACCTTGGTATACAAACCAAAGTTCAATGTCTAACATCTGTAAAACAAAATCTTTATCGTGCACGTGATGGTTCGATTTTCTACCACGAAATCAGTCATGCATGTCATACCCTCCCCCTCACCTCACCCACACTGCAACTCCCACTTGAGGGCTGGGGACGGATACACTAAGCCCTCTTGTAGTGCCGAGACGAGAAACGCTAGTGTGACGTCATTAGCCACCGCTAATCCGTTAATCCCGCGAGCCGATAAGTAGCGATACAGTAAAACTTGAGAGGAGGGGAGGGGAGGTAAAAGGTGCTCTTGAACTTACTCACGTGCTGAGTTTAGGTGGGGAGAGTTGGGAGACAGGGAGTATGGCAGGGTGGGACGTTCAGGGGGGGGGATAAAGTGAAGTGGGATATATATATATATATATATATATATATATATATATATATATATATATATATATATATATATATATATATATATATATATATATATATATATATATCTGTCTTTTTGTTTCACTTTTACTGTATTGGTGCCCATCAAAATTGTTTTTTTACTCTATCCCATCGCTCACACAAACGCAAACAACAGAAGATGAGGCCGGGCACTATGTCTAAACTAGGAAACAGTTTTACAGTAAATTTATCTCTGTGTTCTTTTCTTGCCTTACAAGTCGGCTTTTTATCTTAACCATACACGAATCATGTAACGCGTTCTTGGCGTGTGTATCTCTTAGTGACGTGGCAGTCATTCAGTCTGTGGATATCTTTACATACCGCGAGATAGTTGAATCGTGCGTACTGGATATATATATATATATATATATATATATATATATATATATATATATATATATATATATATATATATATATATATATATATATATATATACATACATATATATTAGAATTTGTGTTATCTTGTGATAAGTATTTTCAGCAAAATGTTCCTTTAATTATCATATTCTTTCTATAAGGATTGATAGAGTTTCCTTTGTAGCGGGTTGTCATCGAATTACGGAGACACAACAATGTGATTCATATTTTTATAAATGTGTCGGTACTTCACAGTTCCGGGCCTCCCGACACGACCAGGCCGACACCTACTACAGAAGGTACTACGTAGAGTATGACAGGCCAAACCAGAGAGTCGCCATGTTCGAGGAGTCTTTCAGTGGAGGCACTAGGGAGTAAGTTGGTCTTCCATACTTTTAATGTACGAGGGAATACTTTCATCTTCCATACTTTTTATGTTGCACTAAAAAGTAAATTGGGCTTCCACACCTTGAATGGGGCACTAGGGAGTAAGTTGGTCTTCCAGACTTTTTATATTGTACTTTGGAGTAAGTTGGTCTTTTGGTCTTTCATACTTTTATCTCTTTATGTTGTATTAGCGAGTAAGCAGGTCTCCCATACTTTTAATGTACTAGGGAATAATTTTTTTTAGCTGAATGCTTTGAGGGTGAGGGCATTGATATTAACGAAATATTAGCTATACTTGTCCTATCAGCTTTAACCACATAATTTACCCAATCAACGCTTTGAGCTAATTGAGAAAAACATAACTCCTATCAACGGGTTAGATGAAGGCCTTAAACAATAACTTTAAATCATGTTCCAAGCATCACAAACTACCTATGTTTCCAGAAACTTATGAAGGAATTTTAAATAAATGACTAAAATAAATCATCTTTTCCTTTTTTTTTTGTGCCCAAGACACATGGGGTCGCTACAGAAAGCTCCCTCCATTTGTGTCAGTCACCGGCAATTTTCCTGGCAGTCCCCCATGACAGCCCTGCCTCTGCCAGCTGCTTACCTGCTGTGTGACTCCAATACTTCCTTGCTTTTTTTTTCCTTTCGAAATAAATGCTGCACACGAATGCCCTACAGTTATACGAGTTCTAGTCCACCGACGTCAAAATAATTGAGTTCTAATGAACTGAGCTAACTAAATGTCCCCTTGTTTCCCAGGATCCGTGAGTTCCTATTTCTCCACTACATCGACACCGGGTTCGAGTACGACTTCAGACTGAAGAACTGCACCCGCTTCAGGACCGGCCCCTTCCGCCCCTTCGAGGTCCCCTATAACTCCACCTACGAGGGGTCCTTCCAAGTTGGAGGGCCAGGAGAGGACTTCACCGTGGACTCATGGTCTGACCGCATCCCCACCAGACGTGAGTAGAATGTTCTAGATATAGGGGGGGGGGATGACTTGAAGTTGTGAGTGGTCGAGGGTTAGCGCGATTCCTCCTTAACCTGATGGTTCGGTTCTGAAACATTTATCTGCTTACAGGGATTTCTATTCCTATTAGTGCTTAAAATTGGACATCTAGTCAGAGACGTATTTTCTGTTATACTTTATATTTATAGTTATACTTAATTTATTCAATGCTTTAGTTATGGCTTGTAAGAGAACACATGTTCCAGTGAGGCTAATAAAAGTAAAAAAGATCATTTTCCGAACCTGATGTACGTGCGCAATAATATTTATTCGCACCAACGTATATTGAGAACATACATCATAACACGGTCCTTGGGGCAAGTGAAGTAGAGTTCATCTGATCAACACTATGCCCAGCCGCCTTTACTTTCCCTAACGTGAGTAAGGTACCATTCAGAGATAGGTGGAATCAAGGACGTTCTACTAACTTGACCCTGGATTCAAACTCGAGACTTTCGGGTTAGTAGTCTAGTGCTCTACCTCTAGGACATGCCTAAAGCTCACAGGGCTAGTAAGAGAACAACTCATGTGTTTGATGTTCTAATCACGTCACGTGTAGAACAATGAACGTAGGTTATTGTGTATGGCTTGGACAGGGAGCAGAGGGTGATCTTACATAGGCGGTGTTTACATACACATAAATACATGGGGCGAGGTTGGGGAGGGGTGATATGAAATGAGGAGAGGTTGGTCTTCATTGGGTGGTATTTAAACACCAATAAATACATGAGGCTAGGTTGGGATGATATGATTTGGGATTAGTTTCATGATAATTTAAGAGAAAATTTACTATTTAAAAAATATTTTTAACCAACATACATGTTTTCAATTGTTAAACATACAACACTTTTGACGAAGTTAAGAATTAGACTACATTACTCTATATTCTGTTTGATTTTAACGTAAATATTGGCGCAAAATTGGGAGTAGACCTTTGAAGATATTTCGTTCCTCAATATACCAAGCACGTTTTTTTTTTACTATTTATAATTTGCCCCAAATGACCCAATATTTATCTGGCCACCAGGTGAAAATTGGCTTGGAGAGTTCTCCCTGAGGAACTGCTACCCCATCAGCCAATTCCTGGTCGACACCACCAACTTCAACAGGACCTCCATCTCCCACTTCTTCGACACCGTGCAGGGCATTGTCAACCCCAACGACTTCGACGTCCCAACAGAGTGCACACGTCTGCCACCAGACTCCTTCGCCCCCATCTCAGAACAGGCTCTTAGGGCAAGGGCAATGTATGCAGGAACCTTCGATTTATAAATATTAGAGTGATTTCCCTTTAAAAATAATTCCAAACAGTTAGTACCTTTTTGTAACGAACTATGCATCGGAATTAACAATTTGATCGTTAGTTTGAAATATAAAATGGTGCAAGCTGTGAGGAAATTGTAACTGTTTGTAGCTTAAAAATATAAACATTAAAATAATGTATTTTTGTTTCATTTTGTTGAAAGATTTTTTTTATATCGCTGCGTCTCACCAGTCTTTCAGGCTAAATGCAGGTTAGGGGGGACAACCAGTTTCTGGCTTCAACCTTACTTGCTTTACCGTATAGTGTTATTCATTTTATTGCCTCCCTTGTTTGGAAAACAAAACAGAGTTTATTCTATTAGTTAAAGAGTGTTTAAAAATGTAACAATAAATTAGTTTCTTGTAAACATGCAGCTTGTTAAGTCCGTTTTATGCGTTTATATGAAAGTGATACATACATACACACATACACACTCACATTCTTTATATATATATATATATATATATATATATATATATATATATATATATATATATATATATATATTTATATCACTATACATTTGTATATATGTCTAGAACGTGTAGATTTGCCGCTTGAATATTAAAACTACAAACCTACAAACCACAGCACATAAAATAGCGTTTCAAAGGTATTGAGCATTTTCAGAATATCTAAACTTAAAGCAATTATTCAAACGATGACACATTTTACTTTTATCTTACTGGATAATCGATGTTTATGAAATGTACTCTAAGACCCCTTTCCTTTAAAAATCATTCCTAAACACAGTACATAACAAATATAAAACATCATTTTTTTTTCTTTTTAACTCTTTTCATGTACAAATCCCAAACCTAGAGAATTTTTTTTTTAAATTGCTACGTGTACGAGATTATATTTTCTCTCGGACTTGGAAACTAAAAAAAACGCCAGGCTTGTGACGTCATTAAGCGGCGCGGCACTCTTGGCACCACTTTAACTTCCTGCTTGTAAAGACTGATTCAAAACGAGGCTCACAAACAAAGCTACACTGTGATCAAAGCGGAGTAGCAAATATCTTCTGGCTTACGTTCTAGTGGCTGGTTATTTGCTCCTTGCATTTTTGTTTTCTCTATTCCTTAAAAAAACCCATTTCAATTTCTTTTTTTTTCTTCAGAAAAAATAAATATACATGTATTTTGTTTTTTAAGTATTCATATAAACGCTTTTATTTTTCACATTTGCTTGAGAAGTTTCTTTAAGCTTTTATTTATCTTAAGCACGTCTTTGTTTAGTTAGCCTTTTGTATATACAACCTGTATTCCCCAAACCCACGTACACCCGCCCCTTAAGCTTAATTGCTTCCTGAATATAATTTAAACTTTACCTACGACTTGTTTACCAATCATCCATACCTAGTTGTTGCTATTGTCTTAACCAGCTTTCAGTGGCGTAACCATACAGCAAGGGGGGAGGGGGTTCTTTTTAAACCCCCTTGAGTTTTTATATTTGTACATCATATAATGTGACACCCGGGGTGGAGCCCTCCTCCCCCCCCATAGCTGCGCCACTGGTATAACAAAGCACTGAATAAGCTGATAGTAACGCGAGTACTGGGTGGTTTGTGATGAGTTGTTTGTAGGCCGTACCGTGCAATACTCATGAGACGCTGCAATGCCAGTTGCTTTCAAACGTGTGTACATAGGTCGTCTGCTTGTTGTCTGCTAGTCGTCTGGGAGAAACGTCTGCTTGTCGCCTGCTTGTCGTCTGCTTGTAGCCTGGGAGATTATGTTTTTTTTTTGTCGATTTTATTTCTCTTTTAACTTTTCGTTCATTTTGTCTCAATAATTTTATAGATTACCATTTGTTTAAAGATTTTTTTTTCAGTTATTTAACTTAATTATTTATCTTTTTAATTTAAATAAATGCAGACTCTATAAGTTTGGGCGAGCCATTGAAACAAAGATTTTTTAAAAATTTCATATAATTATACAATTTTCATTAAAAAATAAATGTTCGTTTTTTTTTTCTTTAATTTTTTCAAGTTTCATTGTGAGGGACTTAACTCTTAATTCTGATAAATCCATTGGTTAAAATGAGTTGTCTTTCTTGTATTAATACTTCCATTCATTAAATCATGTGATAAAATTGTCCAATAATTTTATCGGTATTCCGCAAGTGCCAATCTGTAAATAGTATAAAACTGTGTGAAATAAAATTACAATTTTGTAATGGTTGGTTTATTCTTTGTTTATTTCAGATGAAAGGTTGAATAAGTTATTTCCGTTATCAATTAATTAAGACATTAATTATACTTTTTTTTAGCAACCCATGCTTATTGCTCTGCTTTATATATCTGCTTACCCTTACTTTAAAAGCTTTGCTTTTTAAATTTGCAGACAAGAACGACAACCGAAACTTACTTGTGATTGTTTGAGTTGTCTCTCTTATCTGTTTTGTTCCACGCATAGTACTCATTCGAGTTTTGCTGCTAAATCTATAACAATATTGAATCACGAGTTTTTGTTTTTATAAAAGCATCAAAAATTGTTTTCGATTAGACAGTTCTGCTAAGGGTTTTATATAATTATCTGTGGGAACATCCCCTTCCTCCTTAACTCAACATAAGCCGAACCCTTATCACAAACGTGACTTATTTTTGTGTCCTATTCCTGATTTCTAGTGGTTTGTCGAACTCGCTAGCTGCTTCACCACCATCTTCCTTTAGCTGGTGGTACACTACAGCGGCTAACTTTAATTCATTGGAGATACAAGCACAGTAATCAATTTACGATTTACCAACCATCTATATCTACATCAATTTACCCACCAATGGCACAAACATCAACACGATTTACCAACCAACGTCACCAACATCAATACGATTTACCCACCAACATCAACACGATTTACCAACCAACGTCACCAACATCAACACGATTTACCAACCAACGTCACCAACATCAATACGATTTACCCACCAACATCAACACGATTTACCAACCAACGTCACCAACATCAACACGATTTACCAACCAACGTCACCAACATCAACACGATTTACCAACCAACGTCACCAACATCAATACGATTTACCCACCAACATCAACACGATTTACCAACCAACGTCACCAACATCAACACGATTTACCAACCAACGTCACCAACATCAACACGATTTACCAACCAACGTCACCAACATCAACACGATTTACCCACCAACATCAACACGATTTACCAACCAACGTCACCAACATCAATACGATTTACCCACCAACATCAACACGATTTACCCACCAACATCAACACGATTTACCAACCAACGTCACCAACATCAACACGATTTACCCACCAATGTCACCAACATTAACACAATTTACCAACAAATGTCACCACCAACATTAACACGATTTACCAACAAATGTCACCACCAACATCAGCACGATTTACCAACAAATGTCACCACCAACATTAACACGATTTACCCACCAACATCAGCACACAAACTACCCAACAACATCAGCACACAAACTACCCACCAACAACACACAAACTACCCAACAACATCAACACACAAACTAACCACCAACATCAGCACACAAACTACCCACCAACAACACACAAACTACCCAACAACATCAGCACACAAACTACCCAACAACATCAGCACACAAACTACCCACCAACAACACACAAACTACCCACCAACATCAACACACAAACTACCCACCAACAACACACAAACTACCCAACAACATCAGCACACAAACTACCCAACAACATCAGCACACAAACTACCCACCAACAACACACAAACTACCCACCAACAACACACAAACTACCCAACAACATCAACACACAAACTACCCACCAACATCAACACACAAACTACCCACCAACATCAACACACAAACTAACCACCAACATCAACACACAAACTACCCACCAACATCAACACACAAACTAACCACCAACATCAGCACACAAACTACCCACCAACATCAACACACAAACTAACCACCAACATCAACATACAAACTAACCACCAACATCAACATACAAACTAACCACCAACATCAACATACAAACTAACCACCAACATCAACACACAAACTACCCACCAACATCAACACACAAACTAACCACCAACATCAACACACAAACTACCCACCAACATCAACACACAAACTACCCACCAACATCAGCACACAAACTACCCACCAACATCAACACACAAACTAACCACCAACATCAACACACAAACTAACCACCAACATCAGCACACAAACTACCCACCAACATCAACACACAAACTAACCACCAACATCAACACACAAACTACCCACCAACATCAACACACAAACTAACCACCAACATCAACATACAAACTACCCACCAACATCAACACACAAACTAACCACCAACATCAACATACAAACTAACCACCAACATCAACACACAAACTACCCACCAACAACATACAAACTAACCACCAACATCAACATACAAACTAACCACCAACATCAGCACACAAACTACCCACCAACATCAACATACAAACTAACCACCAACATCAACATACAAACTAACCACCAACATCAGCACACAAACTACCCACCAACATCAACACACAAACTAACCACCAACATCAACATACAAACTAACCACCAACATCAACATACAAACTAACCACCAACATCAACATACAAACTAACCACCAACATCAGCACACAAACTACCCACCAACATCAACATACAAACTAACCACCAACATCAACATACAAACTAACCACCAACATCAACATACAAACTAACCACCAACATCAACATACAAACTAACCACCAACATCAGCACACAAACTACCCACCAACATCAACATACAAACTACCCACCAACATCAACATACAAACTAACCACCAACATCAACATACAAACTAACCACCAACATCAACATACAAACTAACCACCAACATCAACATACAAACTAACCACCAACATCAGCACACAAACTACCCACCAACATCAACATACAAACTAACCACCAACATCAGCACACAAACTACCCACCAACATATGCCTTACAAGCACAGTAAATAACACACTATATCCCCAAATCCCCATATCCCCATATCCCCCATAATGACCACTGAACTTTCGAGTAAATTATTTAAAACTATCAAAAACCTCGTGATATCTAGAACGGCTGGTTATGATTTAATCATTTGGGCACATTTCAGAATAAGGTTGAATATTTGAAAAGAAAAAGCGTAGAACCACGATGTTAGGCAGTGATGTTAAACAGTTTCCATGAATCGTGCAGCACAGATGTCTTTCTGATGAAAAAAAAATACTTTCTTTATAAATACAGAATCATCATACTCTCTGTGTGTGTGTGTGTGTGTGTGTGTGTGTGTGTGTGTGTGTGGAGAGAGGGAGAGACTGGTGTGGGTGTTTGATACAGGGGAAACATCTGACTATATATAGTCACGGTACTGTGTGGGCAGAGAGAGGGGGGTGGTGTGGAGGGTTGTCTGATACATGGGCAACATCTGGGTCTTATCAACTTATTGCCCAGTCTTCATTTCAGTAATCTAATCTTCTAATTAACATACAACTAACATTTAATTACAACTAACATTTAATCACAACTAACTTTTAATTACAACTAACACACAACTAACATTTAATTACAACTAACATACAACTAACATTTAATTACAACTAACATACAACTAACATTTACCCACAACTAACATACAACTAACATTTAGTTACAACTAACATACAACTAACATTTAATTACAACTAACACACAACTAACATTAAATTACAACTAACACACAACTAACATTAAATTACAACTAACAAACAACTAACATACAACTAACATTTTATTACAACTAACATACAACTAAGATACAACTAACATTTTATTACATTTTATTACAACTAACATACAACTAACATTTACCTACAACTAACATTTAATTATAACTAACATACAACTAACATTTACCCACAACTAACATTTAATTACAACTAACACACAACTAACATATGTATATGTATATGTATATGTATATGTATATGTATATGTATATGTATATGTATATGTATATGTATATGTATATGTATATGTATATGTATATGTATATGTATATGTATATGTATATGTATATGTATATGTATATGTATATGTATATGTATATGTATATGTATATGTATATGTATATGTATATGTATATGTATATGTATATGTATATGTATATGTATATGTATATGTATATGTATATGTATATGTATATGTATATGTATATGTATATGTATATGTATATGTATATGTATATGTATATGTATATGTATATGTATATGTATATGTATATGTATATGTATATGTATATGTATATGTATATGTATATGTATATGTATATGTATATGTATATGTATATGTATATGTATATGTATATGTATATGTATATGTATATGTATATGTATATGTATATGTATATGTATATGTATATGTATATGTATATGTATATGTATATGTATATGTATATGTATATGTATATGTATATGTATATGTATATGTATATGTATATGTATATGTATATGTATATGTATATGTATATGTATATGTATATGTATATGTATATGTATATGTATATGTATATGTATATGTATATGTATATGTATATGTATATGTATATGTATATGTATATGTATATGTATATGTATATGTATATGTATATGTATATGTATATGTATATGTATAT